>NW_006297890.1:232409-296615 GCF_000327345.1 Myotis davidii
TCCTCCCCCGGCTTGGCCTGCCCCTGCCTATGTTCCACCTGCCTTTGTTTTCCACTGGCCCCCTGCCTGTGTGCTTGCGTGTCGATCTAATTCCTCTCAATAGTGTACCCGATAAATAGTGTTGAAATACTGGGCAGATACATGCCAGAAAAATGAAACTGGACCACTTTGTTACACACAACCATAAACTCAAAATGGATTAAAGACTTAAATGTTGGGCTAAAACCATAAAAATCCTAGAAGAAAACATAGGCAGCAAAGTCACAGACATTTCTCATCACAATGTTTTTTCTGATATATCGCCTTGGACAAGGAGAACAAAAAATAAATAAACAAATAGGACAACATCAAACTAAAAAGTTTTTTTCCTGTTAAGTGTTTTATTGACACTATTGCAGATGTCCCCCATTTTCCCCACCTTTGTCCACCTCCACCCAGCCCCCACCCCACTCCCTTAGCCCTTGACACTCCACTGTCCGTGTCCATGGGCTATGCATATATGTTCTTGAGCTAATTCCTTCACTTTCCTTGATCCAGTCTTCCCCACTCCACTCCCCTCTGAGACCTGTAAGTCTGTTCCATGTATCTATGCCTCTGATTCTGTTTTGTCAGTGTATTTTGTTCATTAAATTCCACATATGAGTGAAATCATATGGTACTAGTCTTTCTCTGCCTGGCTTATTTTATTTAGCATAGCACTCTCCAGGTCCATCTATGCTGTCCCAAAGGGTAAGATTTCCTTCTTTTTTACAGCTGAGTAGTATAATATTTTATAAATAACTCAAAAACTATTCCACGAATATACCACAGCTTTTCTATCCACTCATCTACTGATGGGCACTTGGGCTATTTCCAAATCTCAGCTATTGTAAATTGCACTGCTTTGAACATAGGGATGCATATGTCCTTTCTGACTGGTGTTTCTGATTTCTTGGGATATATTCCTATTAGTGGGATTACTGGGTCAAATGGGAGTCACATTTTTAACATTTGAGGAAACTCTATATTGTTTTCCACAGTGGCTGCACCAGTCTGCATTCCCACCAGCAGTGCACTAGGATTCCCTTTTCTCCACATCCTCGCCAGCACTTGTTTGATGGAGCATTGTTAAATGCTGATTTATTGATGAGAGCCATTCTGACAGGTGTGAGGTGATACCTCATTTAATTTGCATCTCTTTGATGATTAGTAACCTTAAGCATTTTTTTTTCATATGTCTATTGGCCATCTCTATGTCCTCTTTGGAGAAATAGCTTTTCAGGTCTTTTGCCCATTTTTTAATTGGGTTTTTTGTATTCCTGGTTTTGAGTTGTATAAATTCTTTATATATTTTGGATATCAACCCCTTATCAGATGAATCATTGGCAAATATGTTCTCCCATACAGTGGGTTCCTCTTTTATTTTGTTGATTGCTTGTTTCTTTTGCTGTGCAGAAGCTTTTTAGTTTGATGATCTTCCTTCCATTTGTTTATTTTGGCAAAAATTTCTCTGAGAGATGTTTGAGATTTAACTGCGTATGCTTTCTTCTAGGCTTTTTATGGTTTCAGGTCTTGAAACTGATCAGCTGCCTTATGCACACCCCACACTGGGGATGGAGCCCACAACCTGGGCATGTGCCCTGACCAGGAATCAAACCAGCAACCTCCTGGTTCATTGGTCAACACTCAACCACTGAGCCATGCTGACCAGGCTATTTCTTCTTTTTGTCTGATTGCTATCTTTTATTTTAAAAAAATAGGGTTGTTGTTGGGCCTCAGAGGACCATCAAGAGGAAGAGAACTAATTGCCAAAAGTCATATTTTGGAAAAGGACAGCATAACATGCCAGGACTATTGGCCCCTGAACTGCCCCAATGCACTTATGCTTGTAGGCACAGTGGCTGGAGAGCACACAAGTTCCTGTCCCAACAGGTGCTTGTTTGGCCTGAATTTCAGACTGCTTTTCTTTTCCCAGTGAGCCTCAAGATTAGCAAAAGTTCTTCTTCCCACAAATGCCAAACCTTCATCCGCTGCTATGTAGTGGCATAGAACAATTTTGTGCTCCATTTTTATAAATAACTAGCTTTTTTTTAATACTTAAGAAACACATAATAACATAATAATCTATAGCATACCAGGAAAACTTGAATGTTATCAGTCCAGAAATGTGTAGAATTCTCATATCAGAGCATAAACTTCTTTACTTTCAAGTCTTATAATATGCATTTTGTTTACAGCATCATTGTAGTTTTTTTCCAACCTATGTGAATCATAGAGTTGGATTTTTTTTTTTTAGAATATAAAATGCATTGGAGCCTGTAACATATACTTAACAAAATTACCCAGTGCATTTTCTGTGAATAGTACCCAACTCCCTTTCCCTTCTCTTCTGACAAGAGTGCTATTGCTCAGAAAATCGCCATTTCCTTTCACTTTTATTTGACTGAAAACAGCCAAGTTTCTATGGGTTTCCTATGGTAGGGTGATCAGCTCATCCGATATGAGATCACGTTAAAGTTGATTGTGGCAATTTGTTCCCTCTTGGTGTGAAACCACTTGCTGTCCCCAGAAATCCAACCACATTTTCAGAGTCCTCTTTGTGTGCTCCTATTATTATAAAGACACATATGCACAATTTGAAAATTCAAAAAATGCAGGAAAGTATTAAAGAATCACTCCTAATTTGTCATAAGATTACAGAAAATTTTGGGTTTTTTTCTTCTCAGTATTATTAAATTAAAATATTGCTTTGAAATCATTCAAAATCTTTTTTAACCACAAAGAGGAATCTTTAGAGCTCCTGTTTTCCACTTAAGAATGCAATATATGAGGCTCATACTTGGCTTTCCACTTATTTAAGATGACCTATGTTGAACCTCTAGAGGTGTCCCCAAACTGACATGGTTGAGCAACTCTTGTGTGTCCCAGGCCCCCTTTCCAGCGTTGCTTCACCCTTCTGCATTGCTTCCTGAAGTAGCCAACTCAGAACACATACTCTAAATCCTCCATCGCCACCAATTCCCATGAAGCCTAAAATCAGAAATGAGAGAAAATAGTGAACCTGTTTTAGATTAACTGGCTCATTTCCTTTGCATTGGCTGTGACTCCTTAAAGGTGTAAGACTAGTGAATTTTCTGGTTAAGCCAATCTGCATAAATATGACAAAAATAAAAACTCATTTACCTGAACAGCATAGAATAAAAGAGATCACAGAACTAGAGAGATGGAAAGGACTGAGGAAGATTAGCTCTCTTTTGTCATTTCTTCAATGAGAAATGACAGCAGAATGAAATGTGGTTGGATCCAAGTTCAAGTGCTGCCTCTGTCACTTAACTAGCTGAGTGGTCATGAACAAGTTAAATGTTCTGAGCCTCAGTTTTCTCATTTGTAAAAAGAAGGTTAATGATAGCATCTACCTGAGGGCTGTGGGGAAGATTCAGTGAGACTCTTCAAGAAAATTGATGAGAATAACGCCTTATAAAAGTGAGATTTAGAAAAGCCAATTCAAGATAGCCCCAAATGAGAAATCAGTTCCAAGCAATTAGAGAAATACATATTACGGCTTGGATAAGTACTTAAGGGTAGTCATTTGAAGCATAAACTTTAATGATGTGACATAAGGAATTAGCTGAGGAGGTCTTAGGGAGGAATTTGACATTTTGCAGCTGCTTGACTGAAGGGAGCAGAGCTGGTGAAGAAGAAAGAGCCTCCTGTTATATCACGTTCCCTGCAGGACAGGCAAGACTTGGTTGAGTCCTGGCTGCTTATGGAATTGGAAGCCCCAGAACTTTTGCCTAGGATTGTTTCCATGGCAACTTTTATTGTTGGCTGAAGGAGGCAGGAAACAGACTTGGGGTGTATGTGTGTATGTGTGTGCGTGCGCGCGTGCGTGCTCACACTAGTGTATGTGCACAAATGGGTGCACATGAGCTCCCAGCCCCACCAGCATCCCGCAGGGCCTGAGGCTGCAGTTAGGTTCACAAGTTGAAAAGCCCTGGGCATCTGGGTTCTGCTTTGTTTATAACAAAGCTGGGAGCTGGGGGTGGGTGAATAGGCCGAAATGGGCACTCTACAGATTTTCCTAAGGAGTAGCGGAGGCTGTTGGACAGTAAAAGGAGACAAATAGAGAGCTAGAAGCTGGAGCAGCCAGATGAAGGGCTTTGACACAGACATTTCTAGTATGTACACATGTGCGTCCATGGCAAGAGCATGCCATAAGCAGATGGCAATGATGTGGAAGGGATTGGAGGTAGTGGCCGGGGGAAAAAAGGCTTCATTCCGGAAAATAAGAGTTAAGTGTGGGAGCTAAGCTGGTGTTTATTTGGCTTCTCTAGATTCCACCTTTCTGCTCTCCAGGTCTGGAGAAATTGAGAATGCACAGGCCAGTCTGCTTGTGTGTCCCTGAGCAACCTGATCATCACTGACTTCAGAGAGGCAGCCCTGCCCTAGGGACGTCCCCAGGGAGAAATTTGGTGCCAAGATTCTGGGCTGGGAGTGTCCCTGAGCTTCCTGCACCCACTAGGATGCTCCCAGCTGGCTCTCTGGGCTGGCCTCTTGCCTTTGACTTACCCATATAGTCTGAATGGCCCTGCCACCTCCTCACGAGGGCTCCACAGGCCATTTTGCTTTCTCTCTCTTCAAGGGCAAGAATTGAGAAGCTTCTCAACACTACGTCAGGCTAAAGAACTCATTGAGGATTACATTTGGATAAATAGTCCATTGGCTCAAAACGCTGGCCACTGTCATTCATTTATTTTTCTGATTACAGGACAACACTGAGACTGGGAAATAAAAAAATAAAAATCAGCTGTTTAGAAGTTATGCATAGACTGTATTATTATGAAGGTAGAGCTAGTTGCTGTTTGTTTTTGTTTTTAATTAATCTATGATCTTTAAATGTCTCTGCTTCTAGGTAATCATCTAACTTTTGATAGAGCGATTATCAGCTAACGCTACCAAATAACAATCATAATTAAACAACTTACATGAGTCCTCAGGCCCTGAAGCAATTTCTGTAAAGAATGAGTTTGTCCTTCAAATGGTATAATAAGCAAAAAATTAGGTTCAATTCACCCAGAACAGTATGTTATACTGGGAGAAGGTAATATGCTTACTCATTCTTAACATTACAAATGGCCTACAATTAGCTTTCTTTCTTCCTTGCCATTTATGTTTTACCTTCTTGGTGCTATGAAGTGAGCAAGGTGCTTTATAGCTGCGATGGTGATTTCTGTCCACCTGGATCACTTGACAACATCACAAATCCTCCCACCCGCTTTACCATGTAGGGTAAAAATACACAAAGAATCCAGAAAACAGTTTGTGGTTATTGGTGATTTTTATACCTGAGATGTCAAAAAAGATGTTAAGCATAATTTGAGCCCAGTAAGAAATTAGCAGGTGACAGTTGTGTTACCACACTAAAGGTTGTCTGAGAAGAGTCTCTACAGAATGAAATGACCAGGAAAAAAGATGGATTAATTTATTTAGGCATAAAATTCTTGAAACGTAAAATTTGGGGCTCATGCCAGCTGCCAATGAGGACAGAATAAACTGAAGCATGGTGTATGACCAACATGAAAGGTCTCTGAATAAAACCCAAAACTCCAGCATAAAGATATTAACATTCTTTCCCAATTTTCTCATCTACACATAGTAAATGTTTTCAAAAAGTAAAAGGCAGGTCTTTCCCCTTCAAACCTCTCAGAGTACAGAGAAGTGCTGCTGCCTCTGGGTATTTTTTCTTTCCGGAAGAAAAACAAATGAAAACAAAAAAATATGGGACTATTGTTTCTATTGTGAGTTACAATCATAACCAAGTCATTTGCATGGTATCATCTGAAAGTTAATCCCACCCAAACATATGAGAGCTAAGAATATTTGATGTTTTTTCTTATGTTTAGTTTCAATGCAACTTAAATTTCTTTCCCACCACAAATCTGGCAACAGATAGGAAATGGAGAGGGACAGTTAGGCTGGTGGACCTAATCATTTAGTTTCAAAATCGTGGATGTAAACAGTACTAAGCACGGATTTAAAAAAATGTATCTTTACTGTTGACTTATATTTTCTTTTAAGAATTTGTGGTTGCCTTTGCATGACTGAAAGCTTTTACATGAAAACTTATTGATATAAAAGAACAAAAATAGAATAAGCATGGGGGTGCAGTGCACATGTAAATTTCCCCTACGCTCACTCTGCCTCCTAGGCACACTGAGTTTCAGTAATTTGTACTTTCTGAGTGGAATTTGTTATTCTATATGTGATTTTTATTCAGATGCGTAAATACTATCTTTTTATTTTAGGTGTTTTAGGCTTGGGGTTGCAGTTTAAGGCTCCATTTTAAGACCATTTCTCTCTCCTTTTTTAAATCTTGCTCTTTATTTCTCAGTAGGTATCTTCTCAACCTTGATAGGCATGTATGGGGTCTAAGGTTGTGCCTTTCACACCCATACACAGTTGGATTGTGGGTGTATAATTGCATGGAGACACTATGTATGCAGTTTTAAGAAGGCGGATTATGGTTTTTGTTGCTGGATAATGCCTAATAATTTTCAGATGTGTATCAGAAAAACATAAACCAATACAAATGGGAGTTTAAACTTTCACTGCATTAGGAAGATGTTTCCCCTTCAAAAGTTGAAAATTATATCTGAGCATACTTCATTATTTGAAATTCTAACTAGTTTTACAATGGCTAATATCTAGATTTTCTAGAACTTAAGTTACTCTTGACTTTCAGGCAGATGTATTTTCCCCAAAGTAGTAGGAAGTATGCCAATCACAAGAGAAGAAAGTGGAAAGTCTCCACTGCTTCTTCCCTCTAGTACCCATTCTCCTTTGTTATCTAAGCTAAGCTTCCCAAAATATAAATATATGCGGTGGTGAGCTTATCTTTGGCTTGTGGAAGCAAACAGATGGGACAGCCTTCATTTTGAGAGGGTCTGATGGGAGTTCCTCAGAAGAGAGCGGGTAAACAGTTAGGTGCGTATATGCCAATTCATGATAGACTCCCGTGATGTGTCTTAGTCTTCCATTTGCTGCTGTAACAAATTATCACAAATTTAGCAGCATAAACAACATGAATTTGTAACCTTAGATTCCTGAGGTCAAAAGTCTGAAATGGGTTTTCCCGGGTTAAAATCAAGGTGTCACAGAGCTGCATCCTTCTGAAGGCTCTGGAGGAGAATCTGTTTTCTAACCTTTTCTAGTTTTTAAAGTTCCCCTACATTCCTTAGATCATGGCCCCCTTCCTCCATCCTCAAAGCCAGCAAGGGCTTGTTGAGTCTTTCTTATGTTGTATCACTTTGACTTGCTTCTGTCATCATAAATCATTCTTTGACCCTGACTCCTTTCCCACTTCTCTCTTCTGCTTTTAAGAACTTCTTTAATTGGGTCCACCCAATAATCAGGATATTCTCCTTACATTAAAGTCAGCAAATTAACAACTTTAATTCATCTACAACCTTAATTCCTCTTTGACATCTACATAACATATTCACAAATTCTAGGGATGATGACATGGACATCTTTGGGGGTGGGGGCAACATTATTTTGCCTACCATAAGGAGAGTTTAACATGGAATACATTCTATTCTGCTCTTCCTAACTCATTTCCTCTCCCCTAAAGAGTTTTTTCCTCAGCCCATGCTATCTTCTCTGGGGGATTTCAACACCCAGGCCTTCTTTTACTGCCTGGCTTTTGAGCACATTGTTCGTTTGCTTCATCAGATTCTATCCTTCTTGCACTAAGTACTTGTTTAAGGTCTACTGTGTGTAAGGCCACATGTTTTATGAAAAAGAAGTAGAATTATACAAATAATAAGTTGAGAGTGATGAAAGCTCTGAAAGAGAAAAATGACAGGGTCCAGAGTACACCTAAAGGTCTCAGTGTGGAACAAAGAAGCATCAACAGATAACTCAGGGGACTGAGTTGGGAGGGGCAGAAACTGTTCTTCTACTTGTAGCCCTTTCAACTCTACCAACACATTGAGACACTGTCCTGCCCTCCTGGGTGGGTTTTCATTTTGTCCAAGTATAGAGCAATCCATTCACCCAGCAAATAGTGTGCTAGAAGCTGGAAAAGCAGAAGGAGCTCACAGTCCAAAAACTGGAAGGGAGGCAGAGGGGCTGTTTTCAAAGGGGAAGAAAATGAAAAGACAGATATCCATACACCAGCTTCCGTAGACTAAATCATCTGAATCTCTGAGAGTGCCCTTAGCTTTGGACGGAGAGCTGGCCTGAAATGTTTTTCCTTACCCAGGACCATAACTGTCACTTCTAAAGTTAGAGAAGTGCCAGGCTAACAATGATTTCTCTGATGAGTAATGGATCAAAACCAGTCATTTAGCTGGTTTAATTTTTAAATAACTTGAGCTAAACCTTTTTTATTTCCCAAAGTAGTTTACATTCTGCTCCATTTCCCCAAATATTAAGACCATTTTCATTTATTATTAATTCCCTAAACATTTATTGACCATGAACTATGTGTCACATTCTGAGCTCAACACCAGACACACAAAGACAAAAAAAGGCATGCTTCTTTGTCCTGAATTATAACATGGAGAATAAAGTGTTTTCTTTCCATTAGTCATGTCTAATAATTCAGTGGAGCGTATACTCATTCACTCTGTGAAGGTATACTTTTATACCTGTGAAAATAATTTTGACAACAGTAAATGTTTGTCACTAAGTGAGAAGGCCACTTGTGCTTTGATTTAAAGAAACCATATTACTTTCAAACATTGTAATAATTTCTTTAAAACCAAACTCTTGTTTCTTAGGAATGTTTCAAATTATTATTATTATTTACTTGTATACTCAATTATTAATTAAAGGATATATTCACACTCTCAAAGCTATCTAGGCATTTTACATATCCGCCAGATTAAATTCTCTATAGATTAATCTGTGTAGTTGTTCTTGGTCTGCAAAATGATCTGAACAGATTGAGTAGAATTATAAGATTAAAAAACCCTTTACATTTAGAGCTCATGTATCTGCTAGAGCCCAATTTTTTCATAAAGTCTCTATGGTATTCCAACTCACAATTAATTCTCTCTTAGAGGATGGATATATCCTGGTTTAAAGAAATGAGTAGGGCCAATCATATTTCTCTCTGAAATTTAAAATTAAGAGCTGAAAGATCTTTGGCAATGAGCACTGACACTGAAGTTACAAAAAGGACCAGAAACCAGAAGGAGGGTGGGCACGTGGCTGCAGAGGCCAAGGTGTAGGACAATTATAACTAACCAGAGCGCTGCAGGTGCATGGAGGTAAGTCGAGATGCTGTGGGAAGCAACATGTTGGCCACTGGAGATACAACACAGGTCCTGGTGGTTTCTCAAAGTTGGCTCCCTGAGACTCAGTTGTTCTGCTCTTTCTTTTTCAGAGTGAGCCTCTGCTCACATTGAAAGAGCAAGTCCAGCAGTAATGGGGGTGGGCCTATTCAAGCTCCCTCATTTACAAATCTCAATTCTTTCTTTTGACAACTTTTTGGTGATAATGCAAGAGCTGCCCTCTTTTTTGAAAGAAATGTGCAAAGAAGATTGCGGCTGGATGAGCAATTAGCTGTTGGAAATATTTTAGCAAAGAAATAGGAAAGAATCAAATCTTATTGTCATTGGTTTCCAAATTATTCAGTCTTTCACACTTTCTGCAAATATTTGTGCAAGGGTCTGTGCTGGGGTTTCAAATCCAGAATCATATAAGCCAGTGCCTGCCCTCCAGATGTCTAGCTTCTGGGAAAGGGTTGGGAGATTGCACAGTGAAAAAAATGATGACACAAAGTAGCATGTGCTGTGGGAGAAGAAAGCAAAGACTAATGAAAACTTTCTTTGCACTGATTTTCTAATGACCCTAAAGTGTGTCTTGAGTTTTGAATAGGTTCATGGCAACAACTTGCAGCTTACTGTCCCATATTTACAAAACGCATTCTAGGCAAGATATATTTTAGCAAATCAATGGAGATGAAACCAGATAGTAAGAGGCAGAATTTTGATAATAAATAAATTCTAAGAGAAAAAAAATAATGGTTTGGTTATCTTAATGGGGAAGCACAATAGGAACCAAACAGTTAAATAACTTCATCACAAACTTAGAAGAGAAAGAAAATAAAGGTTTCTTCAGAGTGCCCCATTTTCAGTGGTTGCTTCAGGCATTTCCATGCTCCCCCACCTCCCCCTCTATCCGCTTCACCACTTTGCATGACACTGGGGTCCCCCTGGCTCTCAATATTGTGACTTACATTACATGTTTCTCATTTAGGTGACCATGGGCAATAGTGGTCTGCGGCTGTTCTGGGCTTGATAGCAATTCTGTAATTTCATTCCCTCATTAGAAGGTGTGTGTTTATTTATTAAAGCTGCACATTGCCCAAAGGCAATGTCCAGAAAATGGAGAAATACCAAAATTAAATAAAAGCTATTATTGCTATTATTTTTATAAGGCTTGTCTATCACAAGCCACTGTAGACCTTTGTAGAATAGAGGCTCTGTTAGCCAGGCACTCCCCAGCACCTCAGTCAGCAAGCTCTGCACCTTCCCAGCTCCCAGCCTCTGTCAACACACATGTTCTCTCTCTCAGAGGCAAAGAAGGCAACGGACACATTTAGGGTCCGGCATCTTCTTGGAAACTCTCCAGCCTCCAAACCACCCCTCCATGTGGATACAAGGGTCCTTTATGGCGTCTCTCTGCTGAGCTCAAACATCCCTCATGGGGTCTCTCTGCTGAGCAGCATGCTGGGTTCTGATTGTACCCCTGAGAAACCAGAATCTGCTCTCCAGACCACCAGCATGGCCTTCCTTCCTTCCAAAATTTGATTATACCCTAGCGAGAAAATAAGGAGACCCAAAGACATCAAAGGGTCAGTAATAGGCACCGCAGACTGACCCTTTGATGTCTTTGGGTCTCCTTATTTTCTCGCTAGGGTATAATCAAATTTTGTGCGTTGGGGGCAAGGAGCAGTGAAAGGAGCCAAAAAAGAGGGAAGGAAGGAAGGAAGGAAGGCCATGCTGGTGGTCTGGAGAGCAGATTCTGGTTTCTCAGGGGTACAATCATAGTGCATGTCACAGGCCCCCATGTCTTTATGAACAGCTTCCAGAACTCAAGACTTGAAACTGCATTTCCTAACTTTCCTGAATGCAGGGAGGAACCTCAGAAGTGGGAGCTAGTTGGGTTAAGGAGCTCTCATCTCATTTTTACTTCTTTTAATTTAACCATAAAGCATCCTTATTGTGACCAGTTGGTATTTGAGCCAATTTTAAGGAGAGGGGTTTATCAAATAAAGCATTAGCAAGAGAGTTTACTATATTTTCTTCACAGATTTTTAGATTCCTATCAAGAGCAAACAGACTGGTCCTTCCCCCTCACTCTCCAGCCTGGAGAACAGGCGCATCTCCAAGCTTCGGCTTCCAAGAGTCACTTCACTCATTCCCTTTGGCCAAGCCTCATATCAAGAGCACTGTTCACTATAATAAGAGCTGCTTTGCACCATGGTCTTTATTTAAAAGAAAATAATGACCTCCTTCTGGTTGACTCTGCCCAGCCAATAGAGATTTTTAAAATAGTTATCCCCACCCCCAGGCCAATTCAACTTAATCTTGAGAATTTTAATATCATAATATAAACTAATTACATCAAATCGCCCAAGCTCATGTGACTGGGCAGGGTAACGGTGACCTAGCAATTATGCCTTCTGGGATACAGTGGCATCAGGCACTTGGGGTAGGATTACACTCGCCTCTTGTTTCCACTAGTGAAATCTCCTAACAGAATGATTGCACTCCACACAGATCATTTTAAATCATAAAGACACAAGATAAAGAACTATTAATGAATAAGGAAATCTCAAACAGGGCCAAGGCAGGTTAAATGGAATGTGGCTATTAAGAAGGTTTGCTTTTTCTTGTACTTGTGTATCAGTGAGCCACATCGCTAGATAAGGCTTTTTTTCAGCAACTTATCAGATCTTATCAAATGTTGTTACACACTGTTTAGTCTCCAGAGCCGACACAAAGGACGGAACACAACAAAACAGTGTGGAGAAAACCAGAGGGAGATGCAGTAAGCGGGTTTGGTCTTTACCACAGGGGCTCTCTATAAAGCCGTTTCACCTGGAGTGGGTGGAGAGGATAAGATGTGTGTGAGTGGATGAGTGTGTATGTGTGCGCGCGCACATGTGTGTGTGTGTGTGTGTTGGGGTGTGTGTGTGTGTGTGTGAGTGTGTGAGTGTGTGCATGTGTGCGTGCTGTGGGGGATTTTAGAAAGGAGATATGAAAATACAGGAGGGAAGTAGAAAATAAAATTGTACCCAGGCTGCCAAGATGGAGATGATATTTGTTTGCTCTCACCCCGCACCAGCCAGGCAGCGCCCTCCCCATCCAGCTTTTGTCCTTCAGAGCCGGGCGAACCCACGCGGTAATGCCTGCAGGTTGACCGTGCATTGTTATTATACAGTCTTCATGTTCACATCATGTGTCATCTGACCAAAGGAGAGTCTACAAAGTGAAAGGCTCATGCAAAATTTATGCTTATATGGCTGTTTCAGCCGGTGGAAAAATCAATACTGCAGGCTTGATGCACAGAAATGACTGAGTGCTCTCTGACTGACACTAAAAGCACGCGGAGATTGAGAGCCGCATTTGCTGTTCAAGGAATCGAGTGTATTAGAGCTCTTATAATAGTCTGCTCACCTTATATTAGCCTTTCCTTGGGATTATTTTTTGATAACAATTATGATTGTGGGGTTTAAGGCAATTACACTATTACAAAGAAAAAGCTGCTTTTTATGTCCTGTAAAGCTGTCATATATTTCACACCGCAACTGCCTTCCAATTATTTTGCTACAATGCACTTTGGAAGCCAAATGTCCTAACTGATATATATTAGTCCTTTATGTTTTATAAATAAAAATCAAAGCCATAATGTAATCCTCCAAAAGGAGCTTCTCAGTTTCCCCAGACACGATTTTCCAAAGAGCAGGAACGGAGTGGGTGCCGTGCGTTCGGAAAGAGACACGTTACAGCAGCTGAGGTTCCCCGAGAAGGGAGCACACTCCAGGGGTGCTGCCCAAGGCAAAGAGGGAGACCTGGTCCGAACGCTGGTTTAAAATGCTGGCAGCATCTGCTAAGTGAAGGTTCGGGGAGGTTTACAAGTTGGAATTTCATGATGAAGCAAAAAAAAAAAAAAATCCTTGAAATTAATTCAGTTAGAAAGGAACTCAAAGACATGTTGTGACAGCACATTAAGCAGTCAGCAACAACATGGATTTTTCCCTTGTTCTTCAAGCCCTGTTGCAATAAAGATTCCGTGGCTACACTGGGCCCCAAAGGTCAGAGGAGTGGGTGGATGGAATACAGAGACGGGCGGGCAACCTGGGAGAAAAGTCAGGGACCAAAATGAGTCTCGGGAGCAGGGGTCTGGAAGTTAAAGTGCGGCAGGAGAGAGCTCCTTGCTGGGGAGCCATGAGACTGGGTTTATGTGTCCCAGGGGAGGGTGGGAAGTGCTATTGTTTCCAACTCTGCAAACCCTGGGGGAAGATGGGCAGTCAGCTCAGTGGGGAGAAGAGAGCTCTGTGTGGTGACAAGCAAAGCTAGCCTGTCTCTTTCCCCATGTGACACACAACTGCACCGCCGCAGCCAAGTCAAGTGAGTGCAGCCTCTGAATTAATGGTACGAAAGTTGCTTTATGGATGTGTTCCAAAAATAAACAGCAGAATTACTGAAAACCGCTGGAAGCACCCTGGTTTATTCTGATTGTAAGAATTTAAAATCTGGAAACGGCATGTATTGTGGATGCATTTCACAAAAATTACCCACCCCAAAATGTTGTCCATGCATGCATTGCACGGGCCTTTGGGGCTCAAACACTCAACACAGAAAGGGTGTCTGTGATGGCTGGGCCGCCATGTTGGAGGGGAGAGACACAGTCTTCCGGCCACCCTAGGAGCATTCTCACATGAGAGTTCTGTGATAGGCTGAGGACAGGAAAGGCAGGGGATGCAGCACAGGTTATCTGTCATCCTCTGTGCCTTCCTGAACACACCTCCCCATTTTGAAATACCTTTCTATTAGCTCCCTGGTAAGGGTTCTTTCCTAAGTTTTGTTTTGTTTTTAAATTGGGAAGATTCTATTTTAACAATGTTCCCTTTGCTAATGCTTAGTATGAAAGTGAGTTCATTGGCCAGAAATATTAGTTAAATCCCATAGCCTGTGAAACATCTTTCTGGCACTTCAAAGTTCAATGATCTCTCTCTCTTTTTTAAAAATATTATTTTTTGTTGAAAATATTTCCTATGTTCCCTTTTTTACTCATTAGCCATTTCCAGCCCATACCTGTTCCCCACCCCAGGCCACACTATTGTCCATGGGTTATGCATATATGCATACAAAGTCTTTGGTTAATCACTTCCCATCCACCCACTCCTGCCTTCCCTCTGAGATTCGATAGTCTGTTCCTTCTATGTCTCTGCATCTATTTTGTTCATCAGTTTATTTTATTCATTGGATTCCACATATGAGTGAGATCATGTGATACTTGTCTTTCTCTGGCTGGCTTATTTTGCTTAGCATAATGCTCTCCAGGTCCCTTCATGCTGTCTCAGAGGGTACGAGATCCTTCTTTTTTCTTAAGTCAATATGTCCCCTTCTCCCAGAGTGGTAACGCCACCCTGCTTTTTGTCCTGGAAAAGAGAACACTCATATTCAGGTCTATCTGAATCAGCACACTGAATCCTATCTTTAATATTGGGTATATTCTGAGGCTTCCACATGGCGTACATTCTGAGGAATTAAATGTACCTTATCATCTCTTGGGGAAAAGATCCATCTCAGACTTTCAAGAAAGACCTAACCACTACCCAGAAATGGCAGCGGAAAATAAAAAGATTCTTGAGGTGCCCAGAAAACAGAAGGTAACTTTCGGGCTCCGACGGGATGCTACTACTAGATGCTCTGGAATACTGCGTCACAAGGGACCATCAACTTGAGAGTATGTAACCTCTTGATTTTGATTGAAGCAAATGCTAGCCTAGGAAAGTGATTGCTAAATCTCTCCATGGTCTCTTACAGGAGTGAGATTGGTCATTAAGTAGGTGTTGATGAGTACCAGTTGTATCAGTGCGTGCACTGATGCCTTGGTGACTACATTAGAGTAGAAAGGACATTGGATTTGAGGTGGGAAATCCTCAGTCTGAATCCTTTCCTGCTATTTATTAGCTGTGTGACATTAAGCAAACTTCTTGAGCTTCTTTGAGCCTCCATTTCCTCATCTGTATGGTGGAAATAATAATCCTTAACCAACCGAGGTCGTAAATAAATGCTAACACTCTATGAGGCAGCACCTAACAGAGAACTTGAGACTATTTGAAGGCCTTGAAGAAATGTTGGTTCTTTAACTTGTTCCTCAAGCAGAGTGATTACTGGCTAAAGAAAGGAGCCACCCTAGATTTGAGGCGAGCTGGAATGTACCTCAGAACTGACCAGAAAGACAACTTTCAACCTCTTTTTGGCTAGAAACATCCATTGAACAAATGGCTAAGGAAAAACTGAGTGAAAAAAGGTTGTCCTGTTTCTTTGGGCTCAGTTTACTACAACTATTACTACTGGTAGCAAAAGTATTGATGATAATGATGATGATAGTGGTGGTGGTGGTGATGATAGTTGATATTTATTAAACCAGGTATAGGAATTAGCACATTCTCAGGGAATCAGGCCATTCATTTCATGAGATAGATAATTCACTTAATTTTACACGATGGAACAAAGGCTCAGACAAGTTAAGTAGATCAAATAATTAGGACTGGAATAGAGACTCAGTACCAGGCACCATGGCTTAACCATTGACACTCCTTAAATGTCACTTGCAGGGTGTGTGTGTGTGTGTGTGTGTGTGTGTGTGTGTATGTGTAGGGGTGTGTGTGGTAAACCTGCACTATTTCAATATAAATAACACCCCCCTGTTTTCTCTATCTGATACTGTTTTCTCTCTTCACACTATGGATAAGTACTATGCAGTCTGTACATTTTTTGGCTAAAGTACTGCCCTTCAGTGGAATGTCCCATGGGAAACCAGACCTTTAGGATCCCCTATTATAGTCCCAATGCCAACCTCAATTCCCGGGACAGAGTAGCGACTCAGCGCATATTTGCCAATGGAAGGAAAACATGACTTCATGAATCATGTCTCCAAAGGTTGATCAGTATCAATCCAATGAGACAATCTTAAAAGGTGGCAAAAAAGCCTTGAGTTCAGTTTTAATCATGTTAATGTTCTGTTTCTTTCTCGCTTACCAGTTACCTCAAGACTCAGGAATATGCACGTCCTGATATGGTCAATGAGGAGAAAGGGAAAAAGCTGAATCATGAATAATATGAATAATTTTCCACTATTTATCTACTGCGTATCTTCAGATGTCATCTTTGTTCCCTTTACTATGTTTGTACAAAAAACAAAAAACAAAAAAAAGGTTTGACATTGTAGTGAAGGCAGCAACAAAGACCATCAGAGCCATGATATGCTTGGTCAAATCATTCGGTCTTTTTCTACTTTTTAAGGATTGTTTTTCTCCCTATCAGTGCCCTCTGCTAATCTAGCTGGAACTGTGTACAGTCCCTTGTGTTATAGTGGGGACAACCAAGGTTTTTGTTGGGGACGATTGATTTCCTGCAACAATCAAGCTCTTCCTAGATGGAAAGAGGCTCACCTTTGTGTTCAATCCTAATCCAGCATGTAAAATTAAGAGGCTGTCAAATAAAGAAAGGCTTTCAGAGACAGCAGTCTCTTGCTGATAGGCTTAAGTAGAAGGTGAAAAATTGATCAAAAGTCAAGTTGTAAGAAAGATTTTCTTTCAAAGTGGTAGATATTACTACTGAGACAAATTCTTGGGCTAACAACTTTGCTAATATTCTCCCAATGGGTCTAAATAATAGACAGAATGGAGAGACCCTGATGACGTGGTGCAAAAGTGGGTGGGTGGATAATCACATATTATTTGCACTTTTTGGAATTCAGAAGGACAGCAGAACTGGGTTGTCCACATGAAAAATGTACTTGGGCCAAATTTTATGAAGCTATCTGTTTGTGTGGTGAGTGGATTAATTTGATATTATCTTCAACTCAAGATCTTAAAACAGGGCCAGATATTTTCTTCTAGCAAGTTTAAGCTATAAAAATATTTATCTACATGAGTTATAGAACCAAATTAGACATTAGGTTTGCTAGTTAGTAATTCGCTCAACAAAATTCTTAACTTTGGTAATTCATTATCTAAAACCCCACATTATTTCTATGTGATACGTACAAAGTAATAGAATTTTTACACTTTCAGGAGACCTTTTTTCATGCACTGCTGTGAAGTTCAGACATTCCCAAAGTTCCTTCGGAAATATTAAAGTCTATTTGTGGCTGCTATTGCCTTCTGAATCATTAAAACATAGAATTCTTATAAATCAAATCTTTTTCATTTCTGGGCAAGGGGCAACTATAAAGTAATACTGAAGAAAAAATAATGGCAGTTTTAGGTCCTCTGAGTTAGAGTGATTCTGTTCAGAGTAAGTATCAATAGGAATCAAGATTTTAAATATCAGGCTTGGATTTGGAAACTTCATATTGTAGATAATCTTGAGCCATGTTCTTTCCTGTATTAATATTATATGACCTGTTTGAAATGTGTAAATTATTGCTTTACATAAGATTCCTTGGGATTTTATGATATTATAAAGGAACTACCAATATGTTAGTGACTATTCTGTTCCAGGCATTTCACACACATTAATGTATTTAATCCTCACAACAACCCTAAGTGTAAATATTCTTTTTTAAAGTGTAAATAATTTTATTCAGGCACTAACAATTCTACTAAAAGGATTAATAATGATATTTATGCTTCATATTTCATTATACACTAATAGATTTCATAGCTAACACTATTTACTGACTAAACTTTATTAGTCTTTGTTGATTTTCTCCATCACTTTCTTTCATTGACTTTAATTATCCTCCTTTTTACCTAGAAAAATATTTTTCAATTCATTTTTTAATTAACTGTATTTGGCATAAAACATTGGGTAGACTTAAGGTGCATAACATGTTCACTATGTACATTTATATATTGTAATATGATTACCATTGCAGCAATACTTAGCACCTCTATCATCCTATATAATAAAAGGCTAATATGCAAATCAACCAAACTGCAGAATGACCAGTCATTATGACACACACTGACCACCAGGGGCAGACGCTCAATGCAGGAGCTGTCCCCAGGTGGTCAGTGTGCTCCCACAGCCAACCTCTCGTAGCCAGCCAACCTCCCGTGGCCCCTCCCCCCATCCGGCAGGCTCTGGCCGGCAGCTGGCAGCTGGAAAGAAGGCCGCGGCTAGCAGCCAGAAAGCCCCAATAGGCCCTGATCACCAGCCAGGCCTAGAGACCCCACACATGCACGAATTTCATGCACCAGGCCTCAGGTACACAAATAAAATCTGTTAAAGCATACTCCTTGTTACAGATGTTCAAAAAGACCATTAGTGAAAAAGGCAGAATACTGAATAGCACGTACAGCATGAAACGCTTAAAGTATACTATATATGGGGTGGGTTAAAAGTGAGTTCACAGAAAGAGCATCAGAACTGAACCCAGACCCTGCAGTGGGCAGGCCGAGGCATTATCCACTGAGCCAAACCGGCTAGGGCAGGATATGACATTTCTTAGCCCTCCAGCAGCGGACCTTTGTTTTTTTCTCCAGGAATGTGCTGAAAAAAATTCTAGATCACCTTTTTGGATTCTTATTACCCAAGTTACTAAGAATATTACCAGTGGCATACAGGGAGCTTAACCAATGAGCGAGCCCTTGACCAGAATCGAACCCGGGACCCTTCAGTCCGCAGGCCGATGCTCCATCCACTGAGCCAAACCGGCTACAGCTGTCTTCCTTTTAGAAGCAATTTCAAATATGACTAGACCTTGGAACCACACAGCTCATCTAAAATTAATGACAGTAATTGAGACTTATTATAAAGCTAGAGGCCCAATGCATGGATTCGTGCACTGGTGGGGTCCCTCAGCCTGGCCTGTGGGGACTGGGCCAAGACCAGCTCTCTAATATCCCCTGAGGGGTCCCGGATTGTGAGAGGGTGCAGGCCAGGCTGAGGGACCCCACTGGTGCACATTTGGGGCCGGAGAGGGGCCATGGGAGGGCTCCAGGGCATGTCTGTCCTGACTCACCCAGTCCCGATAGGCCGAACCCCAGCAGCTAGCTAACCTACTGGTCAGAGCATCTGCCCCCTGGTGGTCAGTGTGTGTCATAGCTATTGGTCGAATGGTCAAATGGTCACTTAGACTTTTCTATATATAGATATCATCACAAAATTGGTCTTTTAAAAAATATTCAGTTTTAGGGGTCTTTAGTTTTTCCACTTTGCAATCTTACTTTATCTGGAAGTAACATAAACCAACATTTTTCCCTTGGGAGAACATATCTTTGATTTCACATTGGATTTTATTGAGAAGAGATTAATTGAGTTAATGTAAATTTATCAAACATTGTTACCATTTTGATTAAAGGTTTCGTCGTCTCCTTTCTTAACAAGCATCTTCTTTTAAGAAGTTGAAAACTAATGTTGTGAGTCTTGAATTGTCAATGTTCTGAAAACTTTCTGGCACCAAAAATAGGCCTGAAACTTCTGTATAGCCGCCTACTCCCTCATTGCCCACATATGCATCTTGGTTAGAGCACAATATCAAATACCTGTTTCAAGGAACGTTCCCAGTTTAAAAAAAAATCAAATTCTCAATTTCCTGACTGACTAAGAGACAAATCGCATAGATTCCAGGGACTTCATTTCTGGAGATTAAGTACTATCTTAACAAAGTTGGGCTTTTCATACTCTTACAATATAAACTCTCTAAAAATGTGTCTGTTTTGATCGAGTGGCGCCAATTGCCCTGGTCCTTAGACTAAATTATTGATTCTTCAATGAGCACCTTATCTCTTCTTTGGAGGCTCAGGGAACTAACTCTCTTATAGCTGAGCCAAGAAATGAGAAAGGATAAAAGGAGTTTCTGTTGTGCTTTTTGTTTGGTTTGCTCATTCTTCTGGCTTTGTAGAAGTGGTTTCAAAGGTGGGTGCTATCATGCTCCTCGGGGGCATAAGTGCTCCCACACAGTGATGCTGGACTTCCATTGGAGCCTGGCATGGAGAGAGTGCACATCTGGCAGAGTGAGGAAACTCCTCAAGTATGCAGTAGCTAAGTAGGGGGGAGGGTGTCTCCCCTTTCTATCAGCAGGAGGACAGATTTGAGACAGAATCACAGAAAATGGATAAAGAACCCTACAGTATGTTAAGTTTGGAGACCTCCCCTCTTGACCCAGTTGGATAAATAAGGAAGAACATTACCCAAACAAGATGGCATATATGCCGTATATTATTGAGAAGAGTTACATCTGATGTCTCTGTCAAACCAGTTTTGATTCTAAAAAGGTATGACTGGTGATTTCTTATAGTTTACTAATTCAGTTAACTCAACAGATGTTCATGGGTGCGCTTCAAGGGGGTCAGTATCATGTGGTGAGCACCAAAGCAGATTATCAGCATTCAAATCTCCCAGCAGCCACTTACTAGTTGTCTCTCCCCCTTCCTCCCACTCTCTCTAAAAATAAATGGAAAAAATATACCCAGGTGAGGATTAACACACACACACACACACACACACACACTAAAACAAATGCTATCGTAAGAGACAAAGAAGAACACTACATAGTGATAAAGGGAGCAATTCAACAAGAAGATAAAACCATTGTAAACACTTAGGTATCTAATATAAGAGCACCTATATATGTAAAGCCTTGAGCCATACCAAACCACCCCAGTTCAGACCATGCACACTTCTCTCAGTGGCCCCTTCTTACCCACCCCAGTCCCCAGTTATGTCTCATCCAGTGGAATGCTTCAAACCTGTATGCATGGAACACTGCGAATGGTGTAGTTTCTAAACTCTGGGCAGAATCAGCACTAGATAAAGCCCCTCTTCTGCTCCTTCAGAGAAATCCTCATACCTGTTCAAGGACACTTAGCAATTTCTGTCTTAGTGGAAGAAGTAGCCACTTGGTGATGTGATAGAAAACAATCTCTTTTAAGAGAGTCCTAATTGTGCAGGTTGCCTAGTGATTCAGGGATTTGACCCTCTGTGAGTTTTCTACCTCTTTCCCATAAAGTTTGCTCAAGGGAAAGCGATAGATGATGGTCTTTAGAGACTGGGCTCATGATGGTTTCTTATAGTTGGTGTCAACTGATCCTGTGGAAAACAACAGTCACAAGCTTTCTTGGAATGGGAGCAGAGACCACAATTAATATTATTCTCAATAGAGTGTTGCATGGACCAGGCATTGTTCTAAGTTAGTGGTTCTCAACCTTCCTAATGCCGCGACCCTTTAATACAGTTCCTCATGTTGTGGTGACCCCCAATTTCATTGTTACAAATCGAACATAATTAAAGCATAGTGATTAATCACAAAAACAAGATGTAATTATATATGTGTTTTCCCATGGTTTTAGGCCACCCCTGTGAAAGGGTCATTCAACCCCCAAAGGGGTCACGACCCACAGGTTGAGAACTGCTGTTCTAAGTGCTCTTTGGGTGTTAATCTATTTAATTCTCATAAACTCCGTGAGCAGGCACTAACCCATAATTCCTTGTATAAACCCTTGGGGCAGATGTTTTAGAATTCAGAATTTTTTATATTTTAGGAAGTCACTATGGAAAATATACATCATATAACATCCTTAGTACACTCCAAGGCAGCATTTCATAATAGAACACATTAGTATTTTTGTGACAAAATTACTTTTTACACTAAGTGAGATGGATAAAACTCTAAATATCCTGATACTAATTAAGCTCAGTTTTGTTACTAAATGAATTATGAAAATACTTCTGCTTTTCAGAGATGTCTGGAATTTGGAATTGTAGATAGGGAAATTTAGACCTATGCAACCATTTGGTTGTTTTATGGTTGAGGTAACTGAGGTTCCATGAAGAGAGTTGCCTCATGTTCCATAACTAGTCAGTGGTGAAATCAAACCCTGCCATCCTCAGCTCAGACCATTCTCCCCTCTCTCCTAAGTACATGAAGTGCATTTGTTTTAAATCTATAGCTCAACTGGCCAGTGTGGCTCCGTTGGTTGGGTGTCATCCCATGCATCTAAGGGTTGCCAGTTTGATTCCTAGTCAGGGCACAGGCCTGGGTTGTGGGCCTGATCCCCAGTAAGGGACATGCAAGAGGCAGCTGATCAATGTTTCTCTCTCTGTGTCTCTATCCCTTCCTCTCTAAAAATCAATAAAAATATTTAAAAAAAATACAGCTCAACAAAATTTTACATATGTAACTACAATGTTAAGCTAAATGATCAAGGTATTTAGCAGGTTTTCTTTGTACCCCTTTCCCAGAGACCACCCTCTTCCCCAGATCTCCGATTTGTATCACCATGAAATAGTTTTGCATGTTCTAGAACTTAATTAAATGCAGCCAAACTGTAACCTTCTACACCCAGCTTCTTTTGCTAGATCCATGTTTCTGTATGTAGCGGTAGTTCATTCTTTTTCTTGTTGTATGTCATTTCACTGTGCAAATATACCATGATGTATTTATTCATATTCCTCTTGTAGAGCATTTGAATTGATTCCAGTTTAGATTTGGAGTCTTGATCATCAGATTTACTGCCATCAGTTGTCAACATCTACCCCAGATCCAACCTCTTATAGGACAAGGTGATGATAGGGATCTACAGATTCCTCCAATCAGGATAAAGGGAATGACTTCCAAATGATCTTGACTTGTGCCAATAGCTCTAGAGCAAGGGTTGGTCATTTTTTTTCTATGTAAAGAGGCTGATAGTAAATATTTTGCCAGCCATATACTCTTTCTCCCAACTACTCAACTCCGCCATTGTGTCACAAAGGAAGCCACAATCTATGTAAACAAGTGGGTGTGCCTGTGTATTAATAAAGCTTCACTTAGAAAAAACAGGTGATAGGTCAGATTTGGCCCAGTCCCACTTCCCAGTGGATGCTTCACTTCCTGATAGTTTAAGAAAGGATACTGACAATGACTAAGCAGATATACCATGTGACAGGCAGGATTTGTCCTTGCAAACTCACTGTCTCATTTAATCTCCACAACAACCCACTCAGGCAAGGTCTATTTCTACAGATGCCCACACGGAGTTCAGAGAGGCTTGAATCAACTGCCCAGTTTGGAGCTAATGATTTGAATCTAGGGCCCTTTCCACCGCCTCAGGGATCCATGGGTGAAGCTCAGATTATTGCACCCCTGGATTATATGCAAGACTCTGTGTGTCCCAGGACATGTGCATTTCTCATGGAGACGATCCACAGCTTTCATTAGCATCTCCAAGACTTTGTGACCCAAAAAGCAGGGAGAAACAAGACCTTGAGAGTTTTATTAACATGAGAAACAGAGAAAATCAATTGGTTTGTTGCCATATATCTAGTCAAGGTGTTTTCTCAGTGGCCAGAAGTGATGTTACATTTAAATTCTGGGACCTAATCCTTTATTTCAAAAAGGGGCATTCTTCTTTATAAAACAATATGTGAGTTTTCATCGTGGAGTCATCTCTCCCTGCAAGGCAGGCCCAGCTCAGCCATATTTACATGTGGATAAATGAGCTTGCTGCTGAAACATACTGTTGTTTCTGAAAAACAACAGTCCCATATGAATGAGAATGCCAGGGCTGCTATCTATATTTTAAATCTTTATATTAGTGCCTGTAGCCTTCGTTTTTCCACTTGGGCTCTATTCGGCTAAAGCACTTCCTAGCCTGTAAGGAATAGGGAGACAGCAACCAAGTAATTGTTAGCTGTATTTCATGTTCACAATTCCTTTGAGAAAGGTCCTAATTAGTCGGAGTGGTGTTTAATGTAAATCAAGTTTTACTTTCAAAATTTCAAGGGCCCCATTCTGACAGAAATGTAGATTTTTTTATACGACACATAAAGCATGGATGCTAGTAAAAGCACTGTGATGGCAGGCAGGGGAAGAGCGGAAATCAATACATGAAAAGTTACTGAAATTAGGTGGGCCTGACCTCCGGTAGCAGCCTCGAAAAATCACCCTTTAAAAAAGACTTTCTAAGCTAGGTGCTTGCTCGGAGCCTTGTTTTTCTTGCTTCCCAGTCACAGATGCACACCTCCTCCAGCTGCATTCCAGATTCTCAGAATGTTGGTTCTGACAGATGGCAGTTTTCACTTAAGGTAACAGGAGGAAAATATTGAAAGGCTTCTTCTGGTGAGAAGTGTGGCACCAGAGAATCCTTGAAACACTGTTGAGATTTCTATGCCCTGATTTATTTCACAACGTAATTCAATTATTGAAAATAGACAGCATTTTTATATCTTCCAATTCTCTTATACACCAAATCACAAACGCCAGATCCTTTCTATTAGTGTTCGATAGCATGTGGTTAGCAGGGTTATAAAAAAAATAAAGGGTACTTCCAGATTTAGTATAAACTGTGATGAATTTTTATTAAGAGGATACATTTATATATCACAAACTGACAATTCATTTGAAGATCTTTTTTTCCCCCTGTGAGTACGGAAGTTCCCCTCTGTGCAGAATGCAGAATTGTATATGAGATATTTGAGTGTCTAAAACGATGTATGATAAATGAAGTAGCATGCTACTTATACGCTTATCATGTTCCCTGACTAGCAACAGGTTCAGCAAAGGGCACAGCCAGTAAATGAAATTTTCCACCAGGACAATATATCATCACAAGAAATGGATGCGCTGGAAACTTACAAGCTTGCTCAAGATGCGAACAAGGTGTGAAATGGTACAAAATGAAAAGCAGAAGCATCATACAGTAAATTCAAATTCAACTACATATTGGTCGGGGCTGATACTTTAACTGTTTCTAACCATAAGGATGAGGAAAAAAATGCAGACACCTTCTGAAGGCAGGAATAGGTTTCCATTACTACTGAATTTATAAATTATTTTTATCACAGACACCACGGAAGCAGAGAAAAGTAAGGGGCACAAAAGTGTATATAACTGCCATGATATTAATTTGAGAGACACTTTAGTTATGTTCTCTGAGGTGTCCTCGTCATGTTCAGCCTTCAGCAAGTTTCTTGATATTTCTGTGCCTCAATTTCTTTAGTTGCTAAGAGAACGTGGGGACAAATACTTTCTAATGTCTCTTCCACTTAAAGAAAGTGTTGTAGTTCTCTGATTCTTTGAGCACTCAAAAGGAAGTGGTCGGTGCAGTTTGCTTTTCCCATACATGTAATATTAATAGTTTCTTAGAAGGATAGTATAATTGCATTGTGTTACTTAACAAAACAATGAAAGGAGGGAAGATCCAGAAAATGCAGATGTGCCTGTTCAGTATCTTATTTCAATAATGATCATATCTTAGAGGTTAATCCTCCCTTCTATTTCCTTCAGTCATCAAATGATGCTCTAGCTCAGATACAAGACAGCCAAGTGACCCAAGAGGCACAGGTTCATCTTCCCCCAGGTACGCATCAGGTGACACTGGGGCCCTCTGCTGACAGGCACCATGCGTAAGATTTCCCTCTGCCAGCTGCTTCTGGTGACAGTGGAAAGTGACAGTTTGCAAGGGTGAATTACCTGCAGGACAGTGTCAATTGGTGTAAATTACAATAGGCCCAGGTGACAGCTAATCTAAGAAAGGGCTTCCTATATGTTAAAAAGCTCAGTGGGGACAATGCATGGGGAATAAAGGGATGAAATAATGTGATCTAGACAGAGGTCTTGTCAACACCGAAGACCTCCAAGAGAGGATAAGCTGAGACTTTGACTTCTGGGGGAGAAAGCCCAGGGAATTTGAAAGGAAGTGCAATGTTGTGTAGTGGTTAAGGCATGGAGACCTTGGTTTTTCATCTCAGCACCAACATTACTAGATGTGTGACCTTGAACAAGAGAAATGCAGACAATAATAACCCCATCACTAAATTGTTGCATGTGAAAATAAGATAATAGATGGAGTCCTGAGCATGTACTTGATACTAGGATGATAATTTTATTATGATCTACCCAGGTACATCTATTATACTGTTTTTGTTGCTTCCTCCTTTTTTAAATAAAATGAGTGGCTATCGATAGCAGTCAAATAAAGGTAGGTTGCTAAGAGAGGTGAGGATGTAAGCAGCAGGTATCTATATAGTGAGGAAAGGAAAGTATGGTGTAATAATTAGGAAGCTAAAAGTAGCAATCATAGACTCAAGAGGCTGAACCGGAACCATCACCTTGGTGGTATAGAGTATAGCCTCAAAAAGACAGCAAAGAAGGGACCTACAAGGCATTAGAAATACATGAACTAAAAGTAGGAAGACAGGTGTTTTGTTAGATTAGCCTAAAAGAGTCAGTTTCTGATCACACTGATAGAGCCAAGCCCAGGGACTAATGTCCAAGATAGCTTATATTAGTTAGCAGTCTGGCAAAAAAGTTACTCCATTGGCTGGTGCCCTATCTGGATAATTTTACTTCTAGAAAAACGTTATATATAACAGAAGTAGATGGAAACAATGGCATTAATGATGCATGAAAAATACAATGTGTTGGCCAGAAAGTTGACATTAGTAGAGAGAAAATTTCTTGGTAAGTCTGAATTAAATAGTTTTGCTCATATAGAAAAAGGGAAAGTGGTATCATTAGAACTAAAGATGCTTTTGAATCTAGAGAGAGGCTGCCTCATCTATACCATCACACTACACAAAGAAGAGTGAGTTTCCAAAGCATCAGGCGTAATGTCATTCCTTTACTGTCAACCTCCTTTTCAGATAGGGACACACAGCTGCATGGCCACATTTGTGTTCATCTGAAAATAACACTAAATCCAATAATGGATCAAAATAATCTTCTGCACATCAACTCTCATAGAGGCAAAGACTTAAGAGTGCCCAGGCCACAGCACTGCACAACACCAGGGGGCACGATTTATACTTTGTCTTCTGAATAGGGGGCATTCAGTTAGAATACAGGGAGAAGGGTGCTCAACGGGGCAGTACTGACGGCACCAAGCCTGAGCGGAGGCCTGAAAAATATTTCCATCCAATAATCTAATTTTTTTCTCAATAATATAACTATAATCATAAGAAGTCCTTAGCCCTGGTCAGGTGGCTCAGTTGGTTGGAGCATCATGCTGTACACCAAAAGGTTATGGGTTCAATTCTTGATCAGGGAATATACCTAGGCTGTGGGTTTGATCTCCAGTCAGGGTGGGTATGGAGACCACTTACTGATGCTTCTCTCTCACATCAATATAATATATCCAATAAAAAAATATATCCTCGGGTGAGAATTAAAAAAAAAAAAGAAATCCTTAGAGTACCATCCTATTCAATATCTGAATGGGCCAGTTTATCATTAAAAGGGAGACGTGCATTTTACCTGAGAAATTACAGTTACTTTCCTCAAGGTGGGACTCTTAAGTCCCATGCTGCATGCTTAGCATGTGCTAAAGATGCAGCGTCCATAAAATTCACATGAAAACAAGGAGGACATATATATGGGTAGCAGGACATTAAAGATTCAACACTGCCTTTCTCTGTGTTGAATACCATTTAATGAAAAGTCTCAGAGGAAATATCCACATCCTCTTATTTCACAACCGGGAGCCTGGGAAACACAAGTGGGAACAACCGAGCAGATGGATTGATATAATTAAAGTTATCGGGTTTTATGTTTTTTTAAAGACTCAGCTGTGCAGGAAAAAATGAGTCATCAGGAGGTTCAGTAATGTAACTGTATTGTGTGGGGTGACACTCACCCGCTCGCTTTCTTCTGGGGAGAGGATGGCTGTTAGCAGAACCCCGCTGCTAACATTAGTACAGAGAAAGGCATGGTGAAGGGATGCCTGGAGGGACAAAGATATCCAGGTGCTACACCCGGCTTTCCATAACCCGCTCATCATCCAACCCCCCTGGGCATGCTTCCTCTCTGTTCAGTGAAGGCAGGGAGGAGATCATCCTTGGGACTGTGGACGAAAGGAGCCACATGGTAACTTGCCAAGCCCAGGGAAGGCCTGCATGGTGGTCTTGCAAACTCAGAGACCTAAAGTAACCACAAAGGATGGCCTGAAATTAAACTTTAACTAAAAGCAGTGATGGTGGGTAGTTACGTCCTAGGCCGGTATCTTCACTGACAAGGCCAACCTTTACCTTAACTGAGCCTATCTGTCTTTTTGCACCTATGGTAACATATCCTCGAAATGTCTGGGTAACTTGTAAGTTCCCTTTTTCTGGACCTCGTGAGGCATAAACTAATGTGCCTGGGCGCCAGGACAGATACCACAAATTCCTTCATTGTTATTGTTATCATGTTAATTGTTGACTGTTAACTATCCTGCACCCACCTACGTATGTGTCTATCATTTTACTGTTTTATCCAATCCCAGGGGTTTCTCCATTTTGTTTTCTCCTGCCTCTCTAATATATTACCAGTGGATTTCATGTAACCCATCTACATCCCCTCTTTGATTGCAATGTATAAAAATAGATGAGAAACCACCATTCTCTGGAGTAGCAGTCACCAACCTTTCAGACCTCTCACACCAGGAGTGGTCTGAGGACCCCTGGCTGGTAACCACTGCTCTGCAGCATTATCCCGATTCATTGAGATACAGCTCCCTGGCATTGTCGACAGTTTGGCTCAAATAAACTCACAAAAGTTCTTTACAGTTTTGAATGTTTTAACGTTAACATTACTCAGGATGGACACTTCCCACAACCCCAGAGAATGAGAACAAATAGTGCAAAAAGCTTTGCAGTGACCTCTTTAAAAATTACTAATTAGATTAAACTTTGAAAAGCACCTAGCCAAGATAGTGGTACAGGTAAACTCAGTACTCTCCTTCTCCCACAACAACATCAAAATTACAACTAAACTGCAGGACTACCATCATTCAGAACCACCTGAAATCGAGCTCAATGGAAGTCCTACAAATATGAAATTAAAGAAGAAGCCATACTGATACTGGTAGGACAGGTGGAGACATGAATGGGTTGGTCCTACACCCACATGTGGCAGATAAAAATGGGGAGGGACCCCCCTCTCAGCTGTGGAGGACCCCCCTGAGGAGTGGGGGTCCCAGCCCCACACAAAGCTCCCAGCCCAGGGCTCCAGGGCCAGGAAGAGAAGTCTCATAACTTCTGGCTGTAAAAGCCAGCGGGGGTTGGGGCTGAGAGAAACTGAGGCTGCTGGAGTTCCAGAAAGTTTCTCTTAAAGGGCCCATGCATGGACTTACTTGAACTCACTCCCTCAGAGCTCTAGCATGGGGCAGCAATATGAAAGACATGACAGACATACCATGAAGAACTTAATTGTTTGGCATCAGGGTGAGAGCTGGGAGCAGCTTTCTCCAAGACAGAAATGCTGGCAGAGGCCATTGTTCCTTTGTTGAGCCCTCTGCCAACAGAGTCAGCAGGTACGCATCATATATGTGACTCAATCAACCTGACTCACATTATTTGCCCCACCCTAGAAATTCTCTGAGGCCCCACCCCACTCAACTTGTGGGCCCACCAAAGCTTTTCCCAGTGGTTTGGTTTGTTTGTTTTTTAATATGAATGGCCTGTCTTGGCTCATGCTTCAGATTTTCCTAAAATCTCTCAAACAAGCAGCATCTGATCTCAGCAAGCCCTGTACCTCTCACTAAGTGGTCCCAGGCTGGGCACGAGCAGCAGCAGGCCTTGGTTCATATCTTGGCTTTGCCTAGACACCTCCAAACCCAGCAGAAGAAGCAGCCATCACTTTGTCGCTTATACAGGTAGTGGCTGATCTTGGCCTGCACCTCGTGGGAGGCCCCAGAGCTAGAACACCTAGTGGATAGCTTCAGACCACACTGAAGCACCACCTTCCAACTACCTCCACAAGCGACACACTCAAGGGGTGAACTCAGTGGGCACCAGTCTTACTGAAATAAGTCCTGCTGTGTGGGGTGGGTCCCTGCACAGTCAATCCTTGCAGCTGAACAGCCTGGGTAAATCCCTTCCATTGATGTGCCAACAGCAACCAAGGCTCAACTATAATAGAAGAGTGTACAGCCCAACTAGGGGAGGCACACCTTGAGTGATCAGTGAGGCTGTGCTATTGGACCCTACAGGGCACCTACTATCTTAAGCCACACTACCAAGCTTGGGAGATAGCAGCTCTACCTAATACATATAAACAAACACAGGAAGGCTGCCAAAATAAGGAGACAAAGAAAGATAGCCCAAATGAAAGAACAGAACAAAACTCCAGAAAAAGAACTAATGAAAATGGAGTCAAGCAATCTCCTAGATGCAGAGTTCAAAACACTGGTTATAAAGACACTCAATGAACTTAGTGAGACCTCAATAGCATAAAAAGAGCCAGTCAGAAATGAAGGATACATTAACTGAAATGAAGAATGCTTTACAGGGAATCAATAGTAGAGCAGATAAAGCCAAGAATCAAATCAGCAACTTGGAATATAAGGAACCAAAAAATACCGCTCAGAACAGCAAAAAGAAAAAGAATCCAAAAAAATTGAGGCTAGTGTAAGGAGCCTCTGGGACAACTTCAAGTATACCATGAAAAAAGAAAGCAAGATACTGAAAATCTGTTTGAAAAAAATGACAGAAAACTTCCCTAATTTAGTGAAGAAGAAAAAATGTAAGTCAGGAAGGACAGAGAGTCCAAACAAGATGAACCAAAGGAGGCCCACACCAAGATACATCATAATTAAAATGCAAAAGCTTAAAGATAAAGAGAGAATCTTAAAAGCAGCAAGGGAAAAGCAGTTAGTTACCTACAAGGGAGCTCCCATAAGACTGTCAGCTGATTTCTCAAAATAAACTTTATAAGCCCAAAGAGATTGTCAGGAAATATTCAAAGTGATGAAAAACAAGGACCTACAACCAAGATTACTCTACTCTACAAAGCTATCATTTAGAATCAAAGGACAAAGAGCTTCCCAGACAAGAAAAAGCAAAAAGAGTTCATATCACCAAACCAGTATTATATGAAATGTTAAAGGGTCTTCTTAAGAAAATATGAACAACAAAATAGCAATAAATACATATATATCAACAATCAAATCTAAAAACAAAATAAATGAGCAAGCAGAACAGAAAGAGACTTAGATACAGAGAACATTTAGATACAGATGGGAGGGAGGTTGGAGGGATGGGCAAAAAAGGTAAAGGTTTTAAAAAGTACAAATTGGTTGTTACAGAATAGTCATGGGGATGTAAAGTACAGCATAGAAAACACAGTCAATAATATCCTGATAACTATGTATAGTGTCAGATGGGTGTGTGGTTTATTGAGATGGTCATTTAGTAAGTTATGTAATGTTGAATCACTGGGGTGCACACCTAAAACTAATATAATAATGTATATTAACTGTAATTAAAAATAAAAATAAGAAAAGTGTTAAAAATTACTAATTAAGTCACCAACAATATTGGCAACTTAATTAAAAAAGTTAAATTAATAATTTTGAGAAAAAACAAGTGCTAAATTCAGATAGGAGCCCACTTAATATAAATATGTTTTTGGTAAGATAGATAAGACCATCGTTTCTTTTTTTTTTAAATTGTTGACAGTATTAGAGAGGTCCTCCATTCCCTACCCCTTTGCCTCCTCCACCCAGCCACCGCCCACCCTAGGCCTTCAACACACTCTTGTCTGTGTCCATGGGCTATGCATATATGCCCATATCTTTTTGCTTAATCTCTTCCCAATCCCCCATCTCCCCTTCCCTCTGAGATCTGTCAAACTGTTCCATGCATCCATGTTTTTGGACCTATTCTGTTTGTCAGTTTATTTTGTTCATTAGATTCCACATATGCCTGATACCATGTGCTATTTCTCTTTCTCTGTCTGGCTTATTTTGCTTAGCATAATCTCCAGGCCAATCCATGTTGTTGCAAAGGCTAAGAGAGTCTTCTTTTATACAGCTGCATAGTATTCCATTGTGCAAATGTACCAAAGCTTTTTTATCCACTCATCTACTGATGGGCACTTGGGCTGTTTCCAGATCTTGGCTGTTGTAAATAGCACTGCTTATGCACATAGGGGTGCATATATTCTTTCTGATAGATGTTTCAGGATTCTTAGGATACTAGAAGTGGGATCACTGGGTCATATGGCAGTTCCATTTTTAATTTTTTGAGTACCATCCATACTCTTTTCCACAGTGGCTGCACCAATCTGCATTCCCACCAGCAGTGCACCCATTATTTTTTAGCAGCCATTTTATGTCCATATTCTATCATATTATTTTGTAAATTATCTTTTTATATGCCTTCCTTTCCCAATAAACTATGAATTCTGGGTTATTCGTGTTAAAACATTGTCACATTGAGAGTGTGTTGAGGTGCTGGATAACTGATATTTCCTGAGCTAGATAGTTAATAAAATGTCTGATGAATAAATGAATGAATGAAAAATTGTACATAATTTATAAAAAATATCTTAAATATGCAATAGGCTACAATGTGATATACAATAGGCTAAAATATTATTGACAATAAATGCAAAAGCTTTTTTAAAAAGAAAAAAAATAGTCCCCCCAAATATTACACACAAAGTCAAGAAATTTTGTAGATGTCCTTGAGAGAGCACAAACTTCATTTCATGGGCAAGTCCTTACATTACTGCCATGGAAATTGATGCCACACAAGAAGATTCCAAACCTCAAGGAAGTACATCATTTCAGGGAAATGACATGGGCTCTAACTACTTTTGATCTTCACATGTCATGGCCACATAAAATGATTGCCACTATAATGATATTTGCTCAAATGTTGAGTTTAATGAAATCATTGGAAGCAAGTGAAAGGAAATCTACCAGCAAATTCAGTTTGTGTTCAAATTTCACAACTGTAGTAAATAGTACTATTTAGATTCATTCAATAAGTGTTTGAATACCTACTATATGCTGGATGAAGATATATATATTCTTATAAAATTGGATCTTTCCTATTATGGAGTTCTCCATCTAGTAACCATGGGTCTTAGTCATTTCAGAGGTGTTCCATTTGTACTCCAGCTTGGAAATGCAACACTTGTCTTCCTAGTTCATGGCCTCTACCAATCATCAATGGTCAGCATTTTAATATGATTTGGAATAGGAATGGGCAAGCAGAACTTAATACTTCTAGTCCAGAAAAGTTTTCCATCTTCTTTCCATTCCCTCCCCACCCCTCCTGAAATCTTTGTAATCAATTTAACTGTGTTTTGTGCTTGGAAAACTCAACAGCTGGTAGGCATCTACTTAATATCTGAAGAACATGTCAAGAATAGTGTCTCTTTGTATGATAATCATAAAATCATACATTTATATCTGCTAAAACTGTTGAATATTTATACACTCTAGGGATATATTTGTATCAATTTATAAATCTTCATAATGAGAAAACTGCACTGATAATTATATACTTTGGTTTTTCTATCTAGAAGAAACACAGAGAAAATTATAGACATCATTTTTGGAAATAATATGTGCTTATTTTAAAAGGTTAATAATCATTTGTTTGTGGCATAATGTAGTAGTCACTAACAGGGGCATCAAGATCAGAAAAAAGTGGGTTCAAATTCCAGCTTCCTTACAAACTTCTTGTATTAATCAGGGCACACTTACTTCTACAAGAAACAACCTTCATTTCTCAGTAGTTAACTACAATAAAGTTTTTTTTTCTTCCCTTTTACCTTGAGGGGCAGTAGGGGCTCTGCTCCACAAAGTCATTCAGGAATCCAGGCTATTTCCTAGGTCTCCTGGAGTCCTCTACTAGATTCGCTGTATCTGGCCAGCAGGGAAGAGGGAACATGCAGGATTGCACGGATATATTTTTAGGAACCAGTCCTAGAAGAGCTTATCTCACGTCATCCATATTCCCTTGAACAGGGTCAGTGACAGAGCCCCACTTAACTGTGAGAGGATAGAAAATATGGTTTGTGTGTCCAGGAGGAAAAGGAAGCATCTCTGCCACACCATTCAATCTTTTACAGCCCAAATTCCATCATATATAGAAAGACATAATTATACACGCTTCAGAGTTGTGATGAATAAATAACATGTTTATAAGCATGAAGAAAATGCCTGGCATACAGTAGATAGTAAAAAAAATGCTACTTATCATCATTGCTGTTTTCTAGAAACTTAACTCCTTCTGATTGAAATTTCGTATGAGGCTATTCCTATTAAACTATGAGGGTTGCTGGAATAATTTTTCAATCAAGCTAACAATATTAATACTCCTTTCTTATCACAATTTCTAGCCAGAATACACTTTCACTTTGAAATTGTAAATCCAATCAGGTTTCTTTACCCTTTGTCATTTTTTCCCTTTAATCCTAATTCAGGGTTTCTCAACCTCAGCACAATCAATACTTGGGGCCCAATAATTCGTTGTTATGAGGACTATCCTGTGTGTTACAGGATGTTTAGCAGCATTCATGGCCTCTACTCTCTAGATCCCAATAGCATCACCATCCCTAGTTGTGGTAACAAAATGCATTTCCAGGCATTACCAAATGTCTGCCGGGTTTGGGGGAATCACTCCCAGTTGAGAGACACTGTTCTAATCCTTTGGCTAGCATCTCCTTACCCCATTAGCACACAGAACTTCATGTGTGCGTGTTAGGGGGTGGGGAAAAGAATTCTAATTTTAAAATTTTAGCAATAATATTCATCAGACACACAAAAAAGGCACAGTAAGTATACTGACCACTACTGACTGGCAATCTTTCTTGATTTACTTGTTTTAAGAATGGCACAAACTACTTGAGTCAGTTCTTATGTGGGACCACAGTGATTTTCCTCCCTTTATGGTTTTACTTGCAAATTCTTCCATTGCTGTGGGAAGTAGAAGTATTGTATTAAGAGGCAAGAGGTTGCCCCAGTTAATCAATTCATCATTTAACTGAGCCCCTAGCATACTAGGTTATTTAATCCAACTGTGCTACATTGAACATTTCATAGAGCTTGTGGGAGCCATTTTAAATCTTCCAAACCAATGGTAGGTAAACACAACTCCTCAGGCCACTGTAGCATTACAGTGGAAGGAACAAGGAAGTGCCAGCCAGAAAGCTCAAGTTCAAACTCAGGCTCTGCTGCTTCCTGGTTGTATTATTATGGGAAAACCTCTGAATCATCTGTGCGTTGGGTAGCTACTGAGCACCCATCAGGAGAATAATGCCCGTTTCTCCGGAGTGCTTGTGAAAGCCCAGTGAGCTAAGTTTTCAGAGTGCTGATATTTGAGTTAATATCTCCCCTTCCCTCACAATGTTCATGATCACAGGGCTGTTTAGGACAAAGATTACAAGGTAAATAGAGGCACTTATTGCTATTATAAAATGCCCACCTGTTTCACTAACACATACATACTTGGAAAATGCGAGACTGAATGACATATTTTGTGTAGATAATATTTGGACCATCAGCGGTGGTTCTACATACATTAGCTTATTGTGAGTAAGACAATCAATGAATCAATGATTACATCAGGCCAAAATCCAGTTAACTGATGCCTGGCTCATGCCTTTCCTTTTATATAAATCAGTGATGGCGAACCTATGACACGCGTGTCAGAGGTGACACACGAACTCGCTTTTTGGGTTGATTTTTCTTTGTTAAATGGCATTTAAATATATAAAATAAATATCAAAAATATAAGTCTTTGTTTTACTATGGTTTCAACTATCAAAAAATTTCTGTATGTGACACGGCACCAGAGTTAAGTTGGGGTTTTTCAAAATGCTGACACGCTGAGCTCAAAAGGTTCGCCATCACTGCTATAAATGTTTCTGGAAGCGTTATTAGGAATTATAGCTCAAATGGACAAGTTCATTGGCTTCCCAGAAAAGTTTGGACCTGAAGAGGGATCATAGTCCTGGCCAGTTTTGCTCAGTGGTTAGAGTGTCAGCCAGGCATCAAAGGGACACAGGTTTAATTCCCAGTCAAGGGCACGTGCCTGGGTTGCAGGTTCGATCTCCGGCCCTGGTCAGGCTCATGTGGGAGGCAACTAATCCATGTGCCTCTTTCACACCTCTCTCTCTTTCACCTCTCTCTCTCTCTCTCTCCCCCCATCCCTCTCTCCCCCTCTCTCCCTTCCACTCTCTTTAAAAAGCAATGGAAAAATACCCTGAGGTGAGGATTAACCAAAAAAAAAGAGGAGAGGGGGCATATAGCCTGGCAACTTGGACAGCTGAGGTAGGGTGAGGAGGGGAGAGGGAATGAGCATCCCTGAAGAGGGCAGAGGAAAATTGAGGGCTCAGAAATAAACTTGGCCTTGTCCACAGTTTTGCCTATGGATGACCCTTCAGACAAGGGTTTTCCAGCTTTTAAAAACAGTGTGCTGAAGTAGGGCTAGGGAATCCACAAGCAAATGTGGCCCTGTTATTTCTCTCTCTAGAGCCCTTTATACATTCACAGGTAAATGTCAAGAGGGCTGCTGTCTTCCTTCCCACCAGGGCTATCAAGCCACTGGACGCAGCATATATCCAAGGCTCTCGTTACTAAACAGGAACCAAGTGCTGAAATGGATCTCCTCATCCTATTCCTCCACCACCACTTAGTACTTTGTGGTCTGTGGAGAGAGATATCTGATCACCAGGGATGTTCCTGTGGTTAGGAAAAGACGGGGGCCAGGATGCTTCCTAGCGCCTGAGCCTGGTCCCCAGGGTCTGTTTACCCCACTAACACTTTCTGCAGAGCCCAAAAGACATTCCTGGAACGGCAATTGCAAACTAACCGAAGTGCCCAGGAGCAAGGGTCCCAGGTTTAGCAGCTATTAATTAGGCTAATGATTCCCAGGACTACAATTACAAACCCAAAGAGCCACTTAGCATCTCTTCTTGAGTCTCCTGCTCCTGTAATGCTGATGTCCCTAAAAGATTCATTTGCAACCACTTACTGATTACATTTACTCCAGTATATTGTTTCGGATGGACAGGACGGAAAGCCAATACGGAATATTGACCTCAGCAGCATCCCGTGATTACGCAGGCTGCCCCAGCTATCATTAACCACCCCATTTTATTTTCTGAGTGACAAAAACACTGCTGGTGACAGATCCGTGACCTTTCCCCTAGAAATGTTATGAACTGAACGAGCTGCAGAAATGACAGGAGGGATGGATGTCACATGGGTTTGTTTTAATGCTACGTCAGCATCCACAGCTCCAGTCTTGGGTCCTGATGTTGGAGGGCATTTTGGTAGGGGGCTATTTGCTTTCCATTTGAAGGAAACAAGTGAAAATCAAGCTAAATGAACAAAAGACCCTTCTCTGTCTACAAAAATAGACACTTCTAGCCAGCTCTCAGGAGCAAGTTTTATATTTTTCAATATTTTTATTTTAAATCAGAACAAAAAAAGATCTCAATTTAAATAATCAAATATTTAAAAAAAACAGTTTCAAAGAACATTTTGAGCATACAAATGAAAAGGCAATTAAATAAACAAAGCAGAATTCTCTTAAAATCTGCTTGCATGTTTTTTTTGGTCAAATGCACAAATCCAAATTTTATGGGTCAAATAATGACTCCTGACACACAAGAACGGCGGCATGTAGGAAAAGAAGGTGGAGCCGTGTCCCTTGGTAAAGCAGGAGTGAATCCACCTGCTCCCTGGGCCTCCCCCTGTCTCCTCTCCCGCTGCGCCCCCCCTCGCCCCCCACGAACTTCACCAAGAGTTTCCCTCTGGCCTGTTCTTACAAGAGCTGTAGTTCTTAAAAGGCTCCAATGTCAGGAGGTGCCCTGGGCCCATTAAATCAGAACTCTGATGTGGGCTAGGAATTGATATTCTCTACAAAGCTCCCAGTGATTCTAGTGGGCAGCCTGGCTTGATAGTCAGCAATGTAGTTACAGGGATAAAATGTTATCATTCTGGCTGAAATAAATATGATACAATTTTAATCTACTGAAATAACTAGCTGTCTTCTTAACAGAGAAAATAGTAAGCAAAGTAAAAGTAAGAAAGTTTACAGACAAAAAATACTCAAAATAATTTAATATAAAAGAAAGCAATCCAAACTGGCAATCCTAAAAGGAAGATTCTTTTTTACATTTTTGTGGATTTGTTTGTTTAAATATAATAAAAGTAAGTATGACTTTAGCCACAGACCTTAATGTTTATAATTTTTAAGTAGTGCTACTTACTTTCAGCTGTGGTTCATGGAGGAAGGAATGAAAGGAAAGAAAAGAAAAGAGACAGAAAATGGATTTCAAAATTCTAAGGCAAATAATTTCATGGCTTATGCTTTAGCACAGGGTCAAAGCACTTAAATTATAAAGTTTAAGGTGCAGTAATTCAGAAATAATATACTTCCAAAAAGTCCTGGCCACCTGTAAATGTCAAGGGGAAAAGAATAACATGGAATTAAATCCACTATGCATTCTTTCTTTAAAAATCCACACCAGCTAATTAATACTAAATATGGTGAGCATTTCTTACCAAACAGAAAAGAAAGAGGCTTCACTTTTCTTTACTAGAACATACTTCTCTAACCACAGAAACAATTGTGATGGTTTTTTAAAACATAAGGGAGAAAATGGACAACTTCTGAATGATCCATTTCTAGGAAGATATAAATTTACCATTTGCTAACATGGTCTAGGTTTTGGTGAGGTGTTAATCATACTTTTGAGGAAAAATATACAACAAAGGGTAAAAAAGCTTTTTACTCAGTCCACTTGCCTCTTTCGTGTACATTTCACAGGTTCATTGTTGGACATTACCTAAACAATGCAGAACTAAAGGGAAGCTGCAGTGCGCTTTTAAATGTGTGGTTAGATTGTATTTGTGAGCGTTTGATGTTCTTCTTTAATAACCTCAAGTAAAAGGCTGAATGCATTCAACAACAGTAGCTGAAAAAAGTGCAATGAGTCATATTACAGGAAAATGGAGAAAAGGATACAGGACTCTCCACTGAACACAATCCTATATAGCAGGCAATCTGTGATAACACCCTTTTCATTTCAGTTCAGTCCCATAAAATTACCACTAACATTACAACTCATGCAGAACACAGATAAATGTAAAAATGTCACAGAATTCTTCCAGATGGGACTTTTAGTTCCACTAGATCACCATCTACTTTTTTACTTGTCTAATATATCATTACCACCTTCCATAAGTTAATTTTCTTTCCACTGACCATGTAAATCACAAATCAATTTTCATTTAAAATGCCTGACTACAGATTGCTTCTGAAAGCTCAGAGCACATGCTTCAGTGAACTTTTCCAACACCCTTAATGTACATTAGACAAATGTTGTGCTTTAAAAATTTTTTCTTTTAAAGGAATTAATTTTACATTAAAATCTAGCCTGAGACCTGAAGCAGCCCATTCTCCCCCTGAAATGCAGACGCATTTTCAAGGCATGGAATCACTCACATGTGTTCAAACATTTGTCATGTTAAAACAAATATGGCAACATTGTACACCAGCATAAAGCGCAGCAATGAACCCACACATTTATCACACACACAGGCATAGAGCCATATAGGGTAGTTTTAAAAATAAAATTATAGATCGAATTTTAGATAAAGTCTCTTTTATACCTGATAATTCTGTGAAGATGGTGGGTGAAAATTTTGCTACGTGGAAACACACTTTGAAATCTGGGTTTCTCTTTAGTGAGGAAAAAGGAGTTCAACCTCAGTACGCTAAGATTTTCTAGGAAAAGGTCATCTTATGCTTTTGTTACGAGAATGTAAAAGATCCCGATTAAAACAATAACTTGTGAGAGAGCTGGGCAGTTATGGACCCCCCCAAATCATTACGAAACAGTAGCAGTGATTGTTTTTTTTCTTTTGGGTTTACATTTCATAATATTATCAACCTTGTGACCAATAAATTATATTTTCAAGTTGCTGGTCAGGATAAGATAAGGGTCTATGGTTCCAAGATGTGTGTGTTGGGGAGAGTCTATGGGGTCTCAGTGTACCCTCAGTAGTACTCTGCCCTAATCATGCCTTTTTGTTCCCCTAAAGGGGTAGTTTAGCTGAAGATATAACTGAGTATAAACCTGGGCAGAAAAGCTGGATAGGTTAACAATTTCAATAGCTACCTTCGTGTCTTTTTTTTTAAGTGAAGAAATGCAATAGCATTAGTGTTTTGAACTGCGAATAGTCTCAAAGCAAGGCTTTGTGGTTAAAAGAGAACACTACCGAGGAGACACAACTTTCTGACTAGAATTTGGCTAAAAAATTAATCCTATTTTATGACTCACCCATTCATCTCCTGAAAGAAGCATGTAAGATGGTTTTATGAGCACAGATGACTTTATGATTTTCGAGGGGGCTTTTGTACACCAGCTCTTTTCTTTGAGGCGACCAGCCTACTACCTCCTGCATCCTGTTCTCTGTCAGGGTATAGTGTAGATGGTATCAATTATGAAAATGCAAAAAAAACTTGCTGGTGAAGCATAGCTCTGCTAAGTGCAGTTCACATGTGACTTCAACAATACCATCTATTGCATATGAAAATGCACAAGGAAGGTCTAATAAGGTATTAGGCACATGGGATTGGAAAGAAATGATATATGTTTCACAATATAACTTGAAGCTTAAACGATAAAAATTCAGGCTAGAATAAAACGAAAACTAGAGGACAGCACTTACTAGAAAAGTAAGTATCTTATTTCAATTTATTAGAGAGTGGTCCCCACCAGACCGAAGCATGAACATAGTAGATACTTTTATAGCATTCGAAGCAGGAAGTCAAGCAATACCAAGCATGGACGAAATTCGTATGATTTGGGAAAGAACTCAAAAGAAGGGAGAATTTCAAGACTGGAAAAAGTGCTGCAAAGGAGCTCCGGCTGGTGTGGCTCAATTGGTTGTGCACTGTCCTGTGCACCAAAAGGTTGCTGGTTTGATTCCAAGTTAGGGCACATACCCAGGTTGTGGATTCGGTTCCAGGTTGGTGTATGGGAGGGAGGCAACCGTCCCATGTTACTCTCTCAGTCTCCCCTCTCCTTTTCCCTCTCTCTCTCTACAAATCAATAAAAATATATTTTTAAAATGCTGCCAAGGAAAACTATTGTTTAGGTCCTGAGTCTCTTCAAACATTACTTCTGTTTAATTTCAATAGTTAGCCTGCCACTGAGCAGGCCACTATTTGAAAAATTTCTTCAAGGAACTTTTTTATTTTATTTATAGGTGGGTTTTTTTTTTTTTGTCCAGTGAAATTTTTAATTGTAATGGAAGTCAATAGGAAAAGCATTTGCATGGCAGGGATTTTTTCATGGCATATACTGGTAGCATCTGCATATATAACACATTTATATATACCTGAAAATTTAAATCCAACTGCAATTATACAAATATAATAATAATATTTACTATCTGAAGGGCATACAGCAGAAATAAGTCAACTTCTGAGGTGTACATTCTCCTTAATATTATTTTAAAATTTGGAATCAGACATAAATATGATTAAGCATTATCAGGAGAAGTCAGTGGGTAATTATTCTCTCAAAAATGTTCTTTCAACCACAATGAGATACCACTTCACACCTGTTAAGATGGGGATGATAAAAACATAAGCAACAAAAAACAGAGATAAGTACTGGCAAGAAAATGGAAAACTGGAACCCCGTGCATTGTTGGTGGGCATGTAAATGGTACAACCACAATGAAAAACTCATGACGATTCTTCAAAGCAATTAAGTATAAAATTACCACATGACCCAGCAATTCCACTTCTGGGTATATACCCCAAAGAATTGAAAGTAAGGACAAAGGTTATTTCTACACCCATACTTATGGCAGCATTATTCACAGTAGCCAAAAGGCAAAAGCAATCTGAGTATCTATCAACAGATAAATGGATAAACAAAATGTGGCATATACATAAATAAAATATTATTCAGTCGTAAAAGGAAGGAAATTCTGACATGGTACAATATGAATGAATCTTGAAGATATTATGTTAAGTGAAATAAGCCAGTCAAGAAAGGACAAATATTGTACAATTCCTCATATATGAGGTTCCCAGAGTAGTCAAATTTATAGAGACAGAAAGTAGAATGCTGGTTGCCAGGGGCTGGGGGTTGGGGTAATGAGGAGTGATTTTTTCTTGGTTAATCCTCACTTGAGGATATTTTTTCCCATTAATTTTTAGAGAAAGAGGAAGGAAGGGAGGGAGGGGGAAAAAAGAGATATCAAGAGAGAGGAGAAATATCGATATGAGAGAGACACATTAATTGGTTGCCTCCCACACGTGCCCCAACTGGGGCTGGGGATAGAACCTGTAGCCCAGGTATATGCCCTTGACTGGGAATTGAACCTGTGACCCTTTGCTGTGCAGGGCGATGCTCTGACCACTGAGCAACACTGGCCAGGGCAGGACTAGCCACATTTCTGGTGCCCAATAGCCAAATGTGGCTCCTGGCTACCACACTGGCCTTTGAAGGTCTCCATAATAAAAGTAGCTCTCATTGTGCACTTACTAAGTGTCAGCCTCTACACTAGCATGTTCCATACAGCTCACATTGTCCTCAAAACAACTCTATAAAATAACGGAGGAAAAGTAAAATAAAAAAAGAGATGCCAATAAACTTTTTGCAGAATTTAAATACTTGTTAATAATATTAAAACAATATATGTGAGCAAAACAGACCTCAGAAATCAAGAGTGCCTTGCCCAGGCTACACAGCTAGCAAGCTCTAGGGCTGGAATTAAACCAGGTCAGTGGGACTCATGACCCACACTATTAACCACCATGCCCAAAGGTCACCTATGGACAGAGACTTTCTCCTTAATTAATCGTCTCCTGACCTCTTAGCTTCTATATTAACTGGAGACCTCACATCTTAGTCTTGTCAGACATTTGGATTTTTAGTTGGGAAAACACCCAATCTGGGCCTAGAGCTGGTGATTTGCACACCCCTCTCTTTTGCCCCTCTCCTGTCCAGGGGCTGGACAATGGGATCTGATTCAGAATCCCTTCCAAACAAGGTAAAATGCAGGAAAGCAGCCACTTGCAAAAGAAAGGGAAAGACTGATCTGATTAAGCTCAGCGCACTGCAGCCATCTTTGATCCTTTTGTCTATGTCTATTGCTCAACTGCTTGACAAACTTCTATTTCTAGCCTCTCCATAAAAGCCTACCTAATTGGGGAAGTAGCACGCCTTTATGGCTTTATAATAAACTGGAGGTGAGTACCAGGATGGAATCAAAGGGAATAAAGCTCCAGTGGCTGCTGCCGCCGGGCTTGCCTTGTGAGCATGGCTTAGACAATATTTCATCTGTGCTGACACCTTTCATTCTCAATTATGTGGCTGCTGTCAAAACAAATCAATCAAATTATAGCACTGTGTCTTCATGTTACAATTCCATTGTAAGTTAGGGACATTAGCTTTGAAATATATGGAAGTATAAATTTTATCTCTATTATTTATTTAATGCAACTTTCTCCCATGTGAGTTATTTTCCAAACACGGCAAACTCAAATTATCTTATGTCAAATATTGAATATATATGTGTTCTGCTAAGAATTTCTAAAATAATGGCACCCGGGGGAACCGAGATGCCTAAGAGTGTATTAATGCACCTGCACCTGTGTGCTAATCTTAATCCGGTGACAAATGGCAAACATAAAAAGTTCTTTTTCTCTGTTTATTTATTTTTGTTTATTTAAACTTGGTGAGCACCGTTGATGAACATAATTTGGGAGATGAAGATGGCACTACACCAAAGAAAAAGGTTAATGTGGAAACTAAAGGTTTTCAGAGGTTACTTTTGCTTACAATAAGACATAATTTTCCAAGATAAACCGTTTCCAAAAGTTAAAACTATATTATCTAAACTGCAATTTTCTCAAGCACAGGATCCTCTTCTTCAGCACCACGCATCACAATGCCCTGTGTAGCTGCAGTTGGCATCAACCAAAGTGTTTCAGAAAGAAGGAAGACAAAAAAAACCTCGAACATTTTCATTTGGAAATTTTAAGGCTGCAACTGCATTTTTAAATAATAGATTTAAACAATTGGGTTACTTTTCAGCAAAAGAGCAAACACTGTTGAAGCTTTTATGTACAGCTCTTAAAATAGCTTCTTTATACATGGAAACTTGGCATGTCTTTAGAAGATAAAAACCAAACTGACAGTTCTTATTCTTTGGCTTCTTCTACTTGCACGCTGGCTATATAAGGGTCAGCAACGATCAAAAATTCCATCGCGAATGTGCAGATTATGTCCAACGAAAGAGAAGTAGACCCAGCCCAACAGGAGCCCCCGCCCAACCCGGTGCAGAATAGACATACATGTTGGGAGTCTTTCTCCGTATCCACTGGGCCTGCATCTTCCTCTACCAGTGGTTTGAACTGTTGTGTTCCTTCCCTACCCAGTTCTCCCCCGAAGTCTCTCCCCACCCTGGCTATGGTCATATATGTTGATGGTTTCAGGATCTCCAGCACCAAAACCCATCCTGAATTCTAGGTCCATGTATTTCCATTGAAATTTTCTACAGGAATCTTGAACTAATTTTGTCAAAATGAATTAGAAACCTCCATGTCTTTCCTCTTACCATTCTAAGTTTAACCCATCACCAACTCCTACCAAACCCACCTTGTTTATGCCTCCTAACTGAGTCCTCTGCCTTTCATCGGTGACACCAGCATCCTTTCTCTCCTGGATGGCCGCAAAATCCCCCTTCCGAACTAGGAAGGAGTGCCTGCCACAGCACCTGGCAAATAGCAGGTCCTTAGTAAGTATTTGCGCACAGTTCACGGGGAGAAAGGAGGCTTAGCTTTTCCCTGGAGAGGGCTGAGGAATAGAAGCTGTGATCTCTCACTGGGAATCTGGCCTGCAATAAGTGCATACACAAGAGAAGGCAGGACTGTGGGAAGCATATGGAGTTACCTCAAAAGATTACAAATGGACCTGCCTTATGACCCATTACTCCTCTACTGGGAATTGATCTGAAGAAACCCGAAACACTAATTGGAAAAACTATATGCACCCTCATGTTCATTGCCGCATTATTTATGATAGCCAAGAGCTGGAAACAGCCCAAGTGTCCATCAGTAGATGAGTGGATTTAAAAAACACACAACTGGAATACTATGTGGCTGTAAAAAGGAAGACAATCTTATCCTTTGTGACACAGATGGACCTGGAGAACATATGCTAAGTGAAATAAGCCAATCAGAGAAAGACAAGCACCATACGATTCACTCATATGTGGAATTTAATGATCAAACTGAACTACCAAGCAAAATAGAGACAGACTCATAGATAGAGAGCAGTCAGATTGATCTGGAGGAGTGGGGAAGGAGCGGAGGAATTGAGCCAAAAGAGAGAGAGAGAGAGAGAGAGAGACCTCATGACATGGACAACAGTGTGGTGATTGCAGGGGTGGGCGGGATGGGAGGCAGTGGGAGAGGACATTGAGGGGATAAAAGGTGATGGGGAAAATTAAATTAAAAATAAACATGTATAGAACACTTTTAAAAAGAGAGAGAAGGCAGGCCTTTCTTGGGGAGCATTATTTCTCCATTCTCTAAACATGGGGCAGAGGGGAAGTGGGGGCCATCTCTAATTTCCCTAATTTTAGAACCTCCCCACTTCCTGCCCATATAGAAGTACAATGTAATTGGTTTCCAGAGAAAATCTGAAAAAATAATCCCAATTCCCTCTCATCCGTGACAATGGAGCGGGACTGAGACACATGTCCAGCTTCCCCTTCTAGGCATCGGGCCTCTCCAGGGCTGCCATCTTGAAAGGAACTCATCTTGGAATCCAATCCTGGTAGCACTTCCGAGGACAGACACGTTGCTGAATGTCATCAAGAGCCCTGATGGACTTACAGTCTTATTATGTGCAAACTGGGGATCACACGACTCCCCTGCCTTTTGCTTTGAAAATACCTGCTTTGGCTTTGCGTTGACATTTATGTGGCAGCTGGAAACCATTATCCTCTGACAATGCTTTATTCCACTGACAGTATCTTTTCCTACACAGTATAGTAGTCATCCTCCTCACTCATGTGCTTCTGGTTTAATCTATGCCCAGTGCCTCGGCAACGCCTGCTTCAAGGATAATGTACTGGGGAACAGGCTCTCCTGGTACTTTAAATAAGAAGTCTGAAGCTTCAGAGATACAGAGGTTTAAAAAACTGCCCAAGTATGACACATGGCAACAGCTTTTCATACCTTCTTTATGGTGGATTTGGCATTACTGGTTGGCATGTCATGTGGGGCTCCTCTGAATAACAGCGCAAATATAAATTTATGTACGAAGTATTTTTAATATTGGACTCTGTGCGCCAGCCACGAACCAGAGGTTGAGAAATCATTGCACAGGTAAAAGCCAGAGTCCGTTCTCCTCATTCCTGTGGCAGGCACTGCCTTGTCCTTTATCCTTTCTGTGACTGATATCAGACCTCTGTCCGCATGGTCACAGTGCCCCTGGGAATGCGATGTTCTGAGTGTGGGCATCAGGAGACTAGCACAAAAGTCCATCAAAGGAACAGCATTGCACATGGTCGCCTACTTTTCCTCTTCAAGAACGATACCAGAATGATCCGTCCACATTCCCACCCCCCATCCATGTCCCGCCAACAATTTCTCCTGTGGTCAATAAAGTCAAGGCATTTAAAGGCAATTGTATTAATATTAAATGTTGCTCATACATAATGAATGTACAGAGATGCTTTGTGGTTGTATTGTTTTTAATTTGAGAATTAATCCACTTGGAGTTGAGAGATGCTTTCTTACAAAGGTGGTTAGAAGGTCAAGACAAGAGGCCCATAGACAACGTTGTCAATGCGAGTAATGGCATTTTGGATATGATCTTTCACCTGACTGCATACAGAGTATTTTGATTTTGAAATAATACTTATTAGTGTAGAATCTTTAAGAAGGAAAGCAATCACCCATAACATCTCACTGTCTAGAATCCACAAGTAACCCTTTGTTGTATATACTATTTCTCTTTTCCTATTTCTGCTGCGTGTGGGGGAGGGGCTTCTGTTAAACAACTGGGATCAAACTGTGTGCATCTGAAATCTTTATTTTAGTGTTAGCATCTGCTTCTGAGAAACAGAGCCATGAACATTTTCTTTAATGGGACGACTTGGGTTTCTCATTTCCATGGGGATTTTCCTAGCTTTCATTTTACAGAAATACTGGGGTTGGGGTACAAGGAAGATGATAGGTTTGATTCTTTCTGGGTAAAGAGTGCTTCAGGCAGAGGGCACAGCCTGAGCAGAGGTTCCTGGGGAGGAGTATATTCCAAGAGCACCAGGGAAGCCAGAAGCCCTCACATCAAGGCTGACTGAATTGCAAGAGGAAGATGTGGAAGTGAGAAAGCAACATAAATTAGCTGAAGATATAAGTCTTGGAAAAACCTTTGGCACACGGAGCTGACTGAAAGCAAAAGGATCGGAAGCATTCGTGGATTCTGAGAGAACTAGATTCCCAGAGAAGCTACAAATCTTTAACTGTTGAAAACCTCAAGCAACTATTGGCCCCCAAGCTTCCATAAGCCTCCAAAGAAAGGTATATTCCTCAACTTTTTCTTCAGATGTGGCCAAGGAAGATAATGAGCAGGGAAGGCTCTCCCCGCAGTGCAGCCCAGGGTCTTCCCCAGAGATGCTTGGTTGAGGATCCTCTCCCTGTCCCCAGGGGAGAGGGCCTTCGGGATGTCTGCCTACTGGGACATAGGAATGGCTATGGATAAACTAACTGTGGCATATTCTTATGATAGAACACTACTTGGAAAGGAAAGAAACTGCAGATCTACACAACATGAGTGAATCTCAAAGACATTATGCCCAGCAAGAAAAGCCAGACATGAAAGAATACATACTGCACGGATCCATTTATATGAAGTTCTAGAACAGACAAAACTAATGCATAGTAACAGGAAGCAGATCAGAGCTGCCTTATTAGAGGGAGGTGTTGACTGCAAAGAGACAAAAGGGAACTTTTTGGAGAAAGTGAAATGTGTTATGTATTGACTGCGGTGGATGGAGGTTGCAAGGGTGTATATAATTATTAAAACTCATAGAGCTGAGCACTTAAGATTCATGAAGTTTATTGTATGTAAATAATACCTCAATTAAAACAACAAAGCAAACAAAGAGGAAATCTTATGTAACTTGCACATGAAATCCCTAATCCCAAAATTAGTCCCACATACTCTACTTGGCACAGCCTTTAATTTGGAGACTCACAGAAATCCAGGGCAAGTTCATGCCAGTGCTAAGGGTAGGAGAAACCATCCTTGGCCTTGAGTTTCAACTTGCTTTGAATCTAATTGCTTTTCCAAATTCTAAGGTAAGCAGCACTCTCTAATGTACTTTTTAGTAATTAATTTAAATGTTATGCTGGAGTTAACTGGAAAGTTCATAGTTTGATATAAGTTTCCTAGGTAGTACATTTATATTCTCCATTTATGTTGCCCTTAGTGATTAGTGGGTTATCCCACATGGCCTGTGTGATGAGAACAAGTCACTACTCTAAATCATCTATCCTAAGTGTAGACCCACCTTTGCTGTCCCACTAAACCCCTTTGCTACTTGTGGTCATTTGTATTGAGTCTGTATTTATCTATATTTTCTTTTCTAATAAAAAAATCCAATACATTTGCAAGTTGAAGCTCTAATCCCCAAATCTCATTCCAGGATCACTGAGGCAGGGATACAGGGCCATCCCTAAAATTCTGCAAGATTTCCAACTCCCTACTCCCATCTGTTCCCAAAGATCCCATCATTGATGAGACAGGAGTGCATCTCGTTCTTGAAGGGAGGATCAGAGGAGAAGGGAAGACAGTCACAGGCCATGCAGGTGGCTTTTCTTTATCAGTAATGAAAAGCTATTGCTGGATAAAATCTTGGAGCAATAGTTTCGGTAGTGCTTCAATTATGCAAGAGAACACCCCTCAGTTTTGGGGATATGAATGTACTAACAGAAGGAAGAATATTCCCAAATAAATAATTCCTTTCAATCATTACCCCCATTTAGAGGCCTGGGGTGGTTAGGAACAACAAGAAAATTAATGAGGGCACTTTTCACAGTCACATGGCTCACCATCACCCTGAGATGCTTAAAATCCAGAGATAGTTGGATTCATTTGTCAAATGAATTTTGAAAAAGCTCCCAGACCAGCTTGACCATCAACTCCAAAGTGCTTCCCAAGATTAGGCCACAGGGAACTTATGTGAGCAGCACCAAGGGATACAAAGAGCTAGTGCTCTTACTGCACTTCGTTAGGACCTTGGGATCATTTTCTGAAACCAAAGATGCCAAAAAGAACCAAATTCCAAACTATAAGCTAATACTAAATTTGATATTGAGAGAGAGAGAGGAAAGGAACATCTTGATGGAAGTTCATACTGGACCAGTTGCTAATTCTGAACTCTTATCATAACAAAGTAATAAAGCCTTAAGAATAACAACCTGTAGTACAGATATAACAAGCCTGGTTTTTTTTGGACTCTGACTTTGGTGTCCATTTTAACTAAGCAGGATTAATCCATGTCCTACAAGCTCCACAAGCTTATGTTTATTTATAATATCCAATATTCCCATAAGCACCAATGTTCCAAATGGAAGGTTGCATTTAGATAATGGCTATTTCTTCATTAAGATTTCATCATCCACCTACATTAAAAAGCTTCTCCCTACACTTTGCTGCTTTTGCTTTCACCTTGTTTATTCCTGCCTTATTTGCTTAATCTTGAGATCCTAGCTTCTCAGGCACTCTCAAATTTGAAACAAGCAAAGTTTGTGCATTAATGTGTCCTGCGCATGCATGATTTATGAACAGCAGCTTTCTTGGCACAATTGAATGGTATAAGAAAGACTTTGTTTTAAACGTTAAAGTAAAAGTCAAGAAGTGGCAGCAGTGGTTGGGATATGAGAACATAATAGTGTGTAAAGAAATTTGGGTCAAGAGTTAACCAGTTTTTACTTGGTCTATTTCTTAATCTGTGGACTGATGCTCTGACCAATTTAATAGGTTCTAAGGAGCCCTAACGTTTGATCAACCAAAAAAATACAGTACTTTATATCGTTGTTCTGAAAACTTACCCAACCAAACTCTCACTCTGCAGAAAAAAATTTAGTCGTTAACATTTATACCAATAGAGAAAACAAATATATTTGACTAGTCCAAAATAAATGTTTTCTCTTTGTTAAGCACCCTAATCAAGTTTTTCCTCTTTAGAACTCATTTTTAAGTCAGCTTATCAGTTAGTGCTACCAAGTCTTTTAAAGAAAAGTCAAAATCTTCATACTAACAAGAAAAATACCCTTTCTGAGTAAAGTTAGAATCCAACTTTTGCTATATGCTCATGCAACAGAAAGACTCAATATTCCAGTCTACTTTTCTTATTATAAACTATGATCTCAAATAATATAATTTTGTTCAATAATTATAACTAAAATATACTTAGTAAGCAAAATAATAATTAAACTAATTATTCCAAACGATACCTTGTTGAGATGTTCCAACCACCTCCTACACAAAGCAGTCATGTCTAACCTTTCTTTGAAGATGACCAAATTGAAGAACGCATGAGATCATAATTCAAGTCTTCAAATAACAACATAATAATTTTACATGTAAATTTTTTATGTCATGCAATGATAGCTCATAAATGCTTCCGAAGGACCTGAAATTAATCGTAGGAAATGAGAACTGATAAAGCCCAGGGCTTGAGCAAGCTAAGGAATCACAAGACAACTTCATACTTTGCTCCCTACAAAAGCCTCCTATACCCTGTATGGTAGAAGCAGCTCCGAACCACATTCAAGATTCAGAGTTCTTGCCCACTGCAAAGAACACTGGCCCGTGGATGGAGCCCTATGTGGCACACAGACACAATGGGTTACCTTGTAGATTTTGCAATGGCAGGGTCATAATGCCTCCAGCTGCAGCTGCTGCTACCAGCCCTTGGATGTTGGTGAGATTCGCAGTAGGCAGTGTGAGGACGAGTCCCTGTTGCCCTCCTAGCTGTCCGGCCATGTTGAAGGGGATGAGGATAGGCTGGTTCAGGGCGGGCGTGCCTCCTGGCATCACACCAGCGACAGCAGACGCTAACTGCTGTGCCGTCAGAAGTGGCTGCAAGGAAACACAATCCTAGCTCACTTTCCAGTGGAACCAAGGCACGGGCTTTAGACCAATTTTTTTCTCCTACTTATGTGAGGTCAAAAAGTTCCTGAACAAGTAGTGAAGAAACGTTATCTGGTCCAGAAAAAAAAAAGATTGACAGGAAAAAAAAGAAAATCACATTTATTGGTATTTTTGGAAAATTCCATTTGGTTCTATCATCTTCTAAAGAGTTCAAACACCTTTAAAAGCAATACCTTACACTTATATATTATTCTTCCAATGAAGTTTCATTTGATCCTACCCTTATATATTTGAAGCTCTGTTAATTTATTCTATGTTGTTCCAGAAAGAATTCATTGAGGTCCATGGATTTTTGTTGTTGTTCAAAAATAGCAACAAAATACTCTTCTCATCTATTAAATTAGCGAAAGTTAATGTAAAAGACTTACTCTGTGCTGGTAAGTCTGCAGTAACACCATTATGTAGATTTAGGACATGTACCCTGTCATAAGCCTTTTGCAAAGCAGTTTGGAGATACATATCAAGAGCTACAAAAATATTCACCCCCTTTTGACTCAGAATATACTCCTAGGATATAGGCTGAAGATATAATTCAAACAGAAAAAAGAAATGCATGAAAGTATGCATTACATTTTAAAATACATAAACGCTGAAAATAGTTTGTTACAGTGCTAAGCTTGATAAGATAGCACCTAGATTTTAAATGAATCATTATGACACCTTATTAAAAATAGAGAAAGTTTATAAGAATACATGAAATAAAATGGAAAATTATTAAGCAACTGATAATGAAACCATTGTTAAAATGAAAAATTTGACAAGATCTAAAAAGAAATATAGAAAAACAAAAATGTTTAATGTGGATAAATTTTAAAATGTTTTAAATATTTCCTTTGTTATCACTCTAGCATGCATTGCCCACTTAAAACAACATTAAAAATACATGTTTATGTCCACTATTTAGCCAATAGCCATGTGCGACATGGAGAGGCAGCCTCATAGGGATGTACTTTGGGCACTAGACACACTTGAGCTGGGTGAGGGCTCTCCCCCAGAATGATGTAGGCAGGATTCCTGCCCTGGCTGGGCCAGGTGACTCGAGGGGTCATTGATCTTACAGTCTGTGGTCCAGGGCTTTCATTGAACCCCTTTGGAAACTTGGGGAGACACAATCTCATGCCCTTTTTTTTTCCCCTCTAGACCAGGGGTGGGCAAACTTTTTGACTCGAGGGCCACAATGGGTTCTTAAACTGGACTGGAGGGCCGGAACAAAAGCATGGATGGAGTGTTTGTGTGAACTAATATAAATTCAAAGTAAACATCATTACATAAAAGCAATGCAAAACTCCTATTGAGGGGTTTCAACTTTTTTTTAATGCAGCTTTATTCTATAAAGTAAAGGGTAATTCAATATGGGCATAGTACAAAGCCCAATATCTAATAGCCAGGCACTATTCTAGGCTGATGTATGTGTATGAACTCTGTTGCCCTACCACTGAGATACACAGAGGTTAGTAACTTGCCCCAAATCCCACATCTAGTGGGGGTGGGGAGCTCAAAGCTAGAAGGCTGCTCCAGAGCCCACATTGCACCCCTTTCTCATCACTTCTTCTCAGTTCATGGAGGAGATCTAGAAAAGTGGGACTAGCCCACTCTCTGCCATTTCCTATAGTCTTCGCTCACGGCTGCGTCTGAGGAGCCCTCTGAGGAAGCCCTGGGACTCTGTGGGCCAAGCTCCTAATATATTCGCTAGACTTATTACATTCACAGAGATTAACTGTGTCTTAAAAAAAAAAGAGAAAAGGTAAAACACAAAAATAAACATTTTTTTTTTTTTTAGAAATAAATACTAAGTTACAAGCTGGTTCTCAAATTGCTAATGTTATATCATTGATTATCGTAATTCAAGATAAGACGGGAGGCAGACTCGTGGCTCTCCGACTGTATACAGGATACAGATTTGGGTGTTTGGGCCTGTACTGTTTTTTAAATTGAATTTGCTGGCTTAAAGCAGGGCATACACTCTTTAGCTTGTCACAGTGTCCACCACTTCTCTCTGTCTGGGTCTGCCATGCTTCTTACATGAAACCTGGAAGCCTTAGAGCAGTGATTCTCAACCTTCTGGCCCTTTAAATACAGTTCCTCATGTTGTGACCCAACCATAACATTATTTTCGTTGCTACTTCATAACTGTTCTGTTGCTAGTGTTATGAATCGTCACGTAAATATCTGATATGCAGGATGGTCTTAAGTGACCCCTGTGAAAGGGTCGTTCGACCGCCAAAGGGGTCGCGACCCACAGGTTGAGAACCACAGCCTTAGAGTTTGTTGCCCTTGGTTGGTACACACACACACACACACACACACACACACACACACACACACACAATGTCCTAAGCTAAGCATGAAATCAGAAGGGGCATGGCCAGAAAAAGTTGGTTTCTACGATTCCCACCGAACTTTCTCCGGCTTTCATAAGAGAGTAGACTTCTCCCTGGCTTTCAGTCCTCCTGCCCTTGTGCTCCAGCATGGACAGTGGAATTTGAGGCGATAGGGGAACTTGGTGGCACTGGAACAAGAAAGTCAAGACAACCTAAGTTCTAAACTTGGGTTTTCAAGCCTTGAACTGGTGAGCCCTCAAGGTACTGAAAGTGATCAATTTCTAGGAACAAAAAGTAGCAGAAAAAGAGAGAGAGAAAGGCTCAAAGATTAGCTTCTTTTTCCATAAACTGGGGTGAACTCTGAAAGCTTCACGCTAAATAACAGAGGTAAAAAGAAAAAAAAAAGTCCCAGCATTTTATAATTGTGTTCTACATCTCCATGTAACCACAGGCTGCAAAACCCCCACAAATATTAGACTTTAAAAAATAATGAATGTATTTCTTTATTAATGCAGGGGCTGTATGTGATGTACAGTATTGTCAAACCCAATAAGCTGAACTTGCATTAAAATTGCATTAACTTTTTTATATTAAGTTACGTCTTATATTGCAAAAATGGCTGTAGTAAGGTTGAAATAACTTAATTTTCTTCTCACTCCAGTCATTAAAGTTTTACTTTCTAGAAAACTGCACAGTAACTAACAGCACAGTTGTAGTGGGTCTTGAAGAAGAAGAAGAAAACAGGATTCCAAATGACTAACACAAACATTTCCTGTAAAAAAAGAGAGGAAAGTTCTGCCAACCCACTTGATGGCATTTAATAAATAATGTAGTCATACAGCTTCCCATACAAATATTTATCACCATCTTTTCTCTGTTGGAGCTAATTGGATTGCACTCATTATTATTTATTTGGTTCTTTATATAGTTAAGTCATTCTATATACAGCCTCATGGAAGGCAGTTGAGAGATACTGACCTGTGGCCCAACCGGGAATGGGGGGTGAGTCTGACTGGCCTGGGGGTGGTCAGGAGTGCCTGGGTCTGATAGTGCTGGGTTTCCTCTGGCCCCTGGAATCCAAAAGAGAAGTGCTCCTTTAATACACAAGCCAGCCTGAGAACTGCACAGGACCCATCTTCCTGAGACCTCCCATAACATTAAGGCACAGATGACTTGCCAGAGTGGTTTATAGAAGCTCCAGCACTCAATCACCCGTCAACTGCATACATTTTGCTAAGGACCATTCAGGATGGCCCAAGTCATCCAGGAGGTAGCAGGCTACGGCTGCAGGGAGACTGCCACCATCATCAGTGGTGCGAATGGGCTGGTGTTACACATCCGTTTGCACAGGGTACCCCAAGGCATTGATTGTGTGGGAAACTGCATCCTTTTTTAAAATTTAAATATATTTTTTATTGTTGATAGCATTACAAATGTCTCCCACTTTACTCTCCTTTACCCCCCTTCTCCCAGCTCCTACTGACCCACCCCAGGTCTTCACCCCCCCACTGCCTGTGTCCATGGGCTATGCATATAAGTATATAAGTTCTTTGGTTTATCTCTTCCCATCCCCTCAAGCCCCACACGGAGGTATGTCAGTCTGTTCCATGCCTCCATGCCTTATGCATAGGTGGGCGACAGCTAATCTGATTCTCCAAAGCCAGAGAAAGTGTGGTCTCAGACACGACCAAGTACAATTACACCATCCCTTCATATGACTCATACACTTCCGCCCTTCTGCATACACCTTCAGACAACGAATCTTACAAATGTGTTTTCCTAGACACAAAGCCTTTTTAACGTCACCTTACATGATGTCCTAGAAACGAATATGGGTCTCCTTAAGCAAGCTTCCTGGGTACTAACTGAAGCAGTAAGAACCCCACACGCCCTCCAAGCATAGAACACAACTTACTTCCTTTGCCGAAATCCTGCTGGACACCAAAGCAAGCAAAAGGAAATGCCACCAAGACAGAGCACTTCTGAGCCTTCTTAAACATTACAGCGTCTCTGTGTGGGCTTATGGGCTTTTCTTCAGGATAAGCCATATAGCAGGTAAGATAGTGGCAGTACAATAAATACAGGAGTAAATACACAAATAGAGCTAGCAGAAAACTTTGAAGGATTTTAGTTGGCAGCTTTTATTTTGTTGATGGTTGAAACCCAATCCCATGCCACCCTTCACAAGGCTCTCTGTCCGGAAATGTGTCCTCTGAATAGCAAGTGGAAGACAACTCTGTTTACTGGCCTGTCATGGGTGACCAAGAAAAAAAAAAGATATGACTCTGTCACACTTATAAATTTTAAAGAAGGCATTATTGGCTCATTTAGAACAAATTCTTCTATATAGTCTCCAAAGGGACAGACTTATAAATAATGGAAATGTGGGGGAAAAATACTTCAGCACATTAAGCTACAAATAAAATTGACTGCTACATATTATTCAATTGACTTCTATCTCCACTGCGATGTGTCAATCATAATGGCATTTTATAACAGGATTAAGCAATAAATGTGCAAAGCCATTATGCAGAAATCTGAAAATCTGATTAATTTGTAATATTTGTGTGTGTGCAGAAAGTCAGGAATGGACATTGCTTGGGGAATACTTACAAGCATTCTATTGAAATTTCTAAATTGATTTGGAGCAAACTAATAAAAACACAGACTTGCTGACATTTTATAAAGTGAATTCTGTCAAAATACGTTTGGCATTTTAATGATTGCTGTCATTTAATAACAAGGGTTGGATGACCCATCATAAGATGCCAACAATTTCCCCATAATGTGCAGGGAGATCTTTCCTTTAAATTTTTTATATGTGATTTACTTATTGTGCTTGAATAGCAGGGCGCTTTAAATTGGAAGCTGTGTTATGCATTGTAAATCGCACATTTTCTCTTCTTATACTATACCCAAAGTCTTATTTTGTCTTAAAATTCTCAGCAAAGCTTTATGTACCTTTTATAGAACTAACCAGGTCCAAAGTGATGCTTTTGGTCTAATATCCAGATTAGGCAAATTCTCAAATAGCTAAAACCCCACTTTGGTTTAGTTTTATAAGATGTTTTAAAATTTTGGTTGCTTTCCCATACTCACCAGGTAGGGGTTTTTACTCAAGACTGTGAAAAGAGAGTTTTATTTTGCACAGAAGAGAAAAACCCTTTACACAATTAAAAATATATATAATTTAAAAAAATTTCTATGCTATGTCAGGCCCTTCAGTTTCATATTTCTTTCCCGAGTACCATGCCCATTTTTGACTCTGTTCCTAATGACATGCCCTTGTAGGGTTTAGGCTTTGTCCCATACAGGTACTGTGTCAACCAGAGTGTGTGTTTGCTCCCGTAACTTGACACAGATTACATCTGCTTACGTTTTATTCTCTGTGGCTGGAGGCCCTCACTAGCGTACAGCAGCTTGTTTCGAAGCTGGTTATTTTCAAAAACCATGTTCAGTGCAGTACAGGGCAATTCCACACACTTTTATGTGTAAAATGAAGTCTTTCACAGGCTCTACAAGAGATTATGTATGCTTTCCTGCCCGGATCAAAAGGTAATGTTTCTTCTTAATGCACATCTCCATTTTCCCCAAACTCATGTGTATCACGCTTAACTTTGTAAGACCATAAACCAATCTGTCTGGCCGTCAGGCAACTCCCAGTTCAGGGGTCTTCTGGGAGCCAGCGGGGGGATCCAGCAGTCAGGATGAATAAGTGACATTGCAAAGGGTTTCAGAGATTTGAAGCAGTGCTTAGCCTACGCCAGCGGAGAACTTGAGGTTAGCTATTCCCATGGGCACAGACATAAAAACATGGACTTAAATGGTTGAGCAAGTTCCTCCTGATCAAGTTCCTAGGAAACGTGTTACCTCTCTAGAGACCAAGAATGTCCAGAAAGCTCTCGGTGGCCTGCTCAGAACTTAATAGTCTGTGTTTTTCAGGCAGCAACTGTGAACTCCAATAGGGCAGGACTGTGTTCGCCAGTTCACCACTTACACCCGGGTGCACTGAAGGCATTTCACTCTGAGTATTCTCTCAGTCGAAATAGAGGCTTGGCTTTTAATTTGGGAGTGGGATTATTCCTTCAAGAGAGTTCTTGGCATCCACTTGACTTTACTACAATTTAGCATAAATCTTGGAAATATCTTTAAAATCATTAGCTTGTTGGCAAATTGTACCTCAGTTCTAATTTAGATATTAAAAGCAGTTTGTTGTACAATTTAAAAGCAAGAACTCTTTTTTTTTTGAGAGAGAGAGAGAGACTAGAGAGAGAGAGAAAAGAAGGGAAGGGGGGGGGAGAGAAACATCAGTGTGAGAGAGACACATTGATTGGCTGCCTCCTGCATGTGCACCGACAGGGGCTGGGGATCGAACCTGCAACCCAAGCAGGTGCTCTTAACAGGGAATTGAACACAAGATCCTTTGGTGCACGGGTCGGTGCTCTAACCTGGAGTAACACCTACCAGGGCAAAAAGCAAGGATTCTTAGACTTTAAGCTCTGCCTGGGTCTAAATTTCGCTCTGCTACTTCACTGGTTACTAGTATGTGCATTTGGGTTTGTTTCCCCTCTTCTCTATGGACCCGTCTCCTCTTGTAGAAGCCAGGGAAATAACAGTCTCTCCCTCATAGGACTGCTGTTGTGAGGACTGAGTGAGAAAATATGTAAAATGTGGTGCCGTGCATACTTGTCACATATGTGCTATTTCTCTTGACCATTATTAATTAATAAGATTTAATATCCTATTTGATATTATTTAATTTTCCCATAATATTCACCTGCCCTACATTAACTTAACACATACTCCCATCCCCTTATGTGCAAATCCACATTCCCTCACACACTACCCCAAATGCATACTCTGTACCATCTGATTGGTAAACTAGGATAAAACTTATTTTTAATTGTTAAAATACCTGCTTGTCAGAGTATTGGTTTATTCAACACCATCCCTCCAGTGTTGATCTCACATCTGAACCCTACAGGCTGCCTGCAGCTCACTCTGCTTTGGAGGGACTGGACTTACCGCAGAACCACGAGGGGTGGGATCCCAGGCACTGGACTCCTCCCTTCAGTGCCTTCCTGAGGAGAGAGCCTCACAAGTTCCCCCTCCCCACCCAACTCAAGGTCAGAGTTCCTGAGTGACTGTCCCTTGTTCCTCATGGCAAGTTACGTACTTATTTATTTATTGGGTATAACAGGTTTTAATCAAGGCAAACTAGGCTCGGCATCCCTCAGCTACTCTAAAATTAAAATAGATGTGCATCCCAGTTTAGAGTTCTAAATCCTATCTCCCATTTTGGAATTGACTTCCAAATAAGCCATTTTAAGAAACAACAAAACACTTCTAATGCGGAGAAACTATACCTCTTTCTGGAGCCTTATCCTGTTACCTTGGCAAAGGGGCTACAATGGCCATGGCATTGAGAGGAAGCAGAATTGCCAATATAAATTGCTCACCATGAATAAACCAGTTCTACCTTCTCCTATGTCAGTGATGGTGAACCTTTTGAGCTCGGCGTGCTAGCATTTTGAAAAACCCTTACTTAACTCTGGTGCCGTGTCACATATAGAAATTTGTTGATATTTGCAACCATAGTAAAACAAAGACATATTTTTGATATTTATTTTATATATTTAAATGCCATTTAACAAAGAAAAATCAACCAAAAAACTGAGTTTGCGTGTCACCTCTGACACGCGTGTCATAGGTTTGCCATCACTGTCCTATGTGGTCGCCATGCCTTCCAGTCAATGCACCATAGTCTCTTGTTAATGACCAATGTATTTTTAATGAATCAGGTTCTGCAGAGGGAGCCTTTGGGTTTCTGTGCTCTCTGCATTAGCACAAACATAATCACATGAAAGTTCCAGGGAGCCCTCAGCTTTTTTTGGTATTCATATCTTTCCTGCCCACTGTTTGTGGTTTTCACCAGTGAGCCAGGCGATGCAAAGGTTGCTTATTATAAGATGGACAGTTGAATGCATTATTATTTTATGTTGGGCATGTGACCCCAGCTAAGCAGGACAGACATCCCCTCTAAATTAAACTTCCCTTTCTTTCAATTTCTTCAAGGTTACTAAATGCCAAGAAGGGACTTGGCATTTAGTGAAAGTGTCTATAATAGTCTTTTCAAAGCCATTGCCACCGTTTGCCCCTTTTGATGGCCAGTCAGGAGTTCTTTGTTATACTGGCCACACACACTATACAGGAATCCAGTGGAAATGGAGACTTTAAAGTAATAAACACCCTTGAGAATCAAACATTCATTAATTCACAGAAGGATTTGCATGTTTTCATAAGTTCTGTTGTCAAGTACTTGTAACTTCACCCACTGAGGCCTGGAGGAGACATTAATGTGTATAAGGGATCCCTTTCTTCTTCTAGCAGGTGACTAAGTGGTTCTGCTGATCTTCATTAAAAGGCTTCACAGATGCATGGGAAGTCAGTGAGATTTGGGATATCTAGATAAAGCATAGCAAGAAACCCTAAAAATCCCTGATGTGGACTTGATTATCGGAAGATGTTTTTGTAATATTTACCAAAGTTATTCAATATCTACTTCAATTCTACAGGTAGACTTAGTCTATGTGTGGTATAGGAGATTTTAAATACATTTTGTTCTCTTAAAATTTACTAAATATCCCTTAGTCTTCCTCCAACAATTTTTTAATCATTGTTTTCACATCTATCTAATAAAAGCGGAGCTGAAGTCCTGTGTTATCCGAGCCAATATAGGCCTTAATTCCTGTAAATGCTTCCTCTCAGCAAAAAAAAAAGATAAAAAGGAGAGAGTCATCAAACAGACTCGGGCAATATTCTATGACACACTGTTGGCAGCATATAGGGTGCTTTGGGGCATGGGTTTTTCCTGAGTACTGGTATGTCTATTAGAGTTTAAGTTCTGTCAAGGCAAAGACTTTCTTTTTTTAAAATATATTTTATTGATTTTTCACAGAGAGGAAGGGAGAGAGATAGAGTTAGAAACACCGATGAGAGAGAAACATCGATCAGCTGCCACCTGCACATCCCCCTCCGGGGATGTGCCCACAACCCAGGTACTTGCCCTTGACCGGAATCGAACCTGGGACCTCTCAGTCCGCAGGCTGACGCTCTATCCACTGAGCCAAACCGGTTTCGGCGAAGACTTTCTAATTCAACTTTGTATCTCCTCCAGGCCAGCTCTGGGCCTTGGCATGTGCCTATACATACAGATGTATACATGCGCACGCAGACATATGTATACATGCATATTGGTATTTATGTATATTGTAGTGAGTTGGTATTCTTAAAGTGATGGAGATATGCATCAATGTAAGCTGAAATCATTTAAACACATATTTTAAAGCACCTAATTTTGTCTAATTTAAAAACGCATTTTTTTTAATCTAAGAAGGCTTGCTCACTTTAACACACTTCTCCCAAGAAATGGACACTTCCTCTGACAAGTTCAATGCTAGGGGAAATGCTCAACCCTGCACTCAATCCAGGGAAAAAGTCTCTGCTCTCAACTGATTGATGGGATTCTGGCATGGCCCCACGGATGCCAAAGTTATATATATCCTGTGCTTTTATGCCGTCTACAGAGTTTTTCTTTCTCATGTTCAATCCTACACCAGGGCCAGCTACATAATTTGTGGGACTCAGTGCAAAATGAAAATGCAGGTTCCTGGTCTGCGGCTGGGAAGTCATCTCCCTTCCCCAGGGCTGCTGCCCAAATCCATGGCAGGTGGGTAAAGCCAAGGGATTGCAACCTTTCTTCCGGGACACCTGGACCCGGGGTGGGTATGAAGCCCCTTCTCAGTTGCACACTGAGCCAGGCCCCTGAGAAGGGCAGAAGGAGAAGGTGACAGCCACTCTTAGGCTTCCACGGGTCCCGGGGACTCCAGAGGCAGGAAGCAAGTAGCCAAGAGCTTACCCTGCCCTGCAGAGTGAGGAAGTAGCAGCTGGACCACTAGATGCTCCAAGACCCACCCACCCACATGCTCTTGCTGTGCCGTCAGACTTTACTTACAAAGCACACATTCAAAGATAAATTACTAGGAATTGCAATGCAGTGACCTCAGGGCACTAATCCTGCTGGGTTGGGAGCCTTATGTGCCTGCAGTGGTCACTGACCCTTAAAGCCAGCCCTGCCCACAGTTCACTGCCACCGTCCATGGATCAGATAGCTACATGGTAACATGAGCCCAAACTCTAGGCCAGTGATGGAGAACCTATGACACGCGTGTCAGAGGTGACACGCAAACTCATTTTTTGGTTGATTTTTCTTTGTTAAATGGCATTTAAATATATAACATAAATATCAGAAATATAAGTCTTTGTTTTACTATGGTTGCAAATATCAAAAAATTTCTATATGTGACCACAGCACCAGAATTAAGTTGGGGTTTTTCAAAATGCTGACACACCGAGCTCAAAAGGTTCGCCATCGCTGCTCTAGGCTCAGACCAAAGTTAGGTGTCAATCATGCCTCATCCCCGTCCTCACAGACCTAGATGCCTTCCAGAGGTCTGAACTCTGCACAACCCTCAGCAGCCAGGAGGCCGCGGATCTGACATTCAGAATATGATTGAACCATGAGCTACAATAGAAAAAAACACATTAATTCCATTGGAAATGATGGTCTCTGTGTGCAGTCACTTCTAATAATACCCCTGGTACAACATCTAAGAGACCCCTCCAACACAGAAAACATGTGGCCCTCCGTCTTCAGTGGCTACACTGTGACTACAGAGAGCAGGTGATCATATAACCAGAGAACATGAACCCTGACTTTCCAGACTCTGAGATTTCATGGGCAGTTACTTTAAAGGAGCACATTAGTAACTGTGTGACTGGGAAGATATCGACATCTAATTTTGTCAAGTGACACCATTATTAAAATCTGCCATGCACTGGCATTATCATACGACGACGACATTTTCATGCCCTTCCCCAACCCCAAAGGCTGTGTTCTCCATTTAAAGGGCACTCCTTTAAACTGAAGAAGTTTGCCCTAATGAAAAACTCACTGCACTGGACTTTAGTTCCCCCTTTGACCCGTGTCTTTCTTGTGGTAGAGGGCACTGCCCTGTCACAGAGCACTGGGGCTTCTGTGGACGTGGTTGGATTCCTCCAGGTACAGGAAATGTCTGACCAAACACTCCTAAACTGTTTCTTCTTTAGAATACATAATTCCTCTTTTCCCTCAATTCTTTTTTAGAGACATCATATAATTTTCTTTGCTTATATGTAATGTTTTGTATGCCGGGCAATACTTTATATATAATTTTCTCAACCTTTACAATAAGCTTATAAGGAGTTTATGATTATTAGGTCCACTTATACAGGAAAGTAGTCTTTATAGAGGTTAACTCACTTTTCTATTACATAACAAGGAAGTCACAGAGAAGCAGCTATCTCCCAATCTGTCTGATAAAGGAAGGTGCACATCTCTATCACCTAGGCCAGTAGTCGGCAAACTGCGGCTCACGAGCCACATGCGGCTCTTTGCCCCTTGAGTGTGGGTCTTCCACAAAATACCGCCACACTCAAGGGGCCAAAGAGCTGCATGTGGCTCGCGAGCTGCGGTTTGCCGAGTCGCAAGTTTGCCGACCACTGACCTAGGCTATCTACTGCTCCAACATTCTGTAACAGCTACCATTTAGTGAATACTTCCTATGGGCCAGATACATTGCTCAGTATTTTATATATATTTTCTCATCTAATCTCCCCTGAAGCCCTGTGTTGTCAGGGTTATCATTTCCATTTTACAGATGTGGAAATTAAGGTTTAGATAACTCAACTATGATCATACAGTTAGTGAGTGACAGCATCAGCATTTGAACCCAATTCCTTAGACTTCATGACTACACTACCCTATGCATCAAATATAAATGTATCGGGGAGACAGAACACAATGAATTCCCAATGCCGTGACAGAAATTGTGTTTCCCAGATATTTTCCTAGTGGAGCATGACTCTAGAGCCCTTTAGGTTCAGATCTGGGAAAGTGGGTGATGGAGGAGAGGGGGTGGCACAAATGATGGGTGCCACTCTTAATTTAGGGTCTGTTACTCAAGGCATGATCTCTGGACCAGCAACATCAGCACCACTCGGGACCTTGTAAAAAGTTGGGGTGGCAGGTCCCAGCCCACCCAGGTCTCAGACCCACTGAATCAGAATCTGCAATGGAACAAAACCCCAAGGTGATTCATACCCATTGTAAGTGGGAGAACACAGTTTTGTTGTTGTTGTTCTTTGTTTGCTTAAAAATATGTTTGTATTGATTTTTTTAGATAGAGGAAGGGAGAGGGAGAGAGGGAACAAGAGAGAGAGAAAAACATCCATATGAGAGACAAACATCAATTGCTTGCCTCCCATACACTCCCCAATCGGGGACGGAACTCACAACCTGGGCATGTGCTCTGACCTGGAATCAAACTGGCAACCTTTCAGTGCAGGGGAGGACATTCAACCAACTGAACCGCACCAGTCAGGGCAAAGCACTGGTTTTGAGTTTACAACTCCACTCCCTTCCTCCCTCCTGTCAGACTTCCCTTCCTCCCTGTCTCCCTTCCTTCTTTCATTTCTGCACCCTCTCTCCCTCCCTCATCCCTTTCTTGTTTCTTTTCTCCCTTCCTTCCTTTACTTGAGTGGCACTTAAGTATAAATATACCTAAAATGTCTAACTTTTATCAGACATTTTCAATAGACTGTCATATTCTATGTCATAGAAGTCAGAGTGGGGTGCATGAGAATG
>NW_006297890.1:296709-308334 GCF_000327345.1 Myotis davidii
TAATAACCCTCGGCCACTCTCACCCCTGCACCCAGTGGGGAAGGACTCCCAGTCAGGAAGCTCACAGTAGAAGAACCAGTTTTACATACTTAAAGGGAAGCATATTTATCCTTTTTAAAACACAACCAAAGTGAAGCCAAATGTAACCCAATATCCTTGCTCTGTGATTTATGGCAATTTTCCCAAGACCTTCTCCTTCCATATCCATATCTTTGCTCTTCCCTTAGAGAGGGTCTGTAAAGACAAGAGTCTGGCCTAACCACTTCAGTTATTTGCTCTCAAAAAACCACATTTTTTTTGTGTGTGTGCAAAAGTAGCCAGAGCACCAATTTAAAAAGAGGGAATAAATTTTTGAATCCCTTAAAGCTAAAATAAAACTGCAGTTCTACACCGATACTGCAAAAGGGTAGCATTTGCAGTCACTCTTGTGTGCAACTAGAGATTGGTGAAAGTGGGACCATTTAGAACTCAGCAAAGGGCAGGAGGGAAGAACCCCTAGAGGAATTACATCGCATGAAATTGTAGCATCACACACAGTTAGCAACCCCTTATGGTAATGGAGCTTCTCTGACAGCATGACCACACAAAATTGTGCAGGGAGAGGAGGATGTCGCACAACTCACTATGAACAAATTACCAAGTGCTACAAAACCTTCTTCAGAGATACAGCAACAAAACACATTGTATCTGTGGTAAGTTGAAGTAGATCTAGAACATGAAAACTCAAATTAATGGCCCATCAATAGATTATTGGTTAGATTTCCCCCCTTTGAGAGTTGGTTATAAAAAACCAAGCAGCCAAACAACTATTTCAATTCCTGTGTCTCTGACCATTTTGCTCTCACTTCATCTATTTATTTCTTAGCATTATGGTAATTGAAAAAGTATCTATTGCTTTTAACTTGAGTGCATTCATAGAGTGCTTTATCACCAATAAATTTAGGTCGGATTCTTTTAACCTTTTAGCAAAACATTATTTTGTTGTCCTCTTGTTCTGAAAATTTTGTTCCACTTAAAGTCAAATAGAACAAAAGCTTCACAGGACTTGTTTAGATTATTTTTTAATTATTATATTAACTCCATTACATGACAACTTCAAATGTGTAACAATTTCTCTTTGTTATGTTAACTTATTTTGGGATATGTTTCAGAGTTCATATTATAAAAATATGTCTACTAAGCATGAGTTGGACTCAGATTATAACTGTAAAAAAAAGGAGACATATGTACTACTACCTGTGATACTTTAAACAATAAAATTAAATTAAATTAAAAAAAAGAACTCCTCATTGCTCTGCGGGTTTAAAACAATCCAACTGCAAACTCCCTTTTATGGATGAAGAAACCATAGCTCAGAGAAGGGAGCAAACCATACCATTTACAGCTGTAATGGCAGTGCCAGGATTCACCATGAAACCTCTGACTCTGGGGCCCCTTCTAAAAAAGAATAAATAACTGTATGGTTTTGAGTCCAAATACTTTTAATCTACTTCTTGAGTTACATGTGACTTTAGAACTGTAGGTTCTCATGTAAAATAAGAAACAGAGCAAGCTGCTAACTAAAATGGTGAAAAGGTGAAATAGTGAAAGAACAGGTGTCCAATCATTTCAAAATATATGTCATATTCCATCAAATCCAGGAAGCTATTGATGTAAAACTCATGAATATTTCCACTAAGAAATAAATGATCTGCTAATTAAACCATGATTATAAAAGACATCCCAATTTTTACCCTCAAATCTTTTCTTTAAGATGTCACATTATAATATGAAGGGAAAATTAGTATATCTCAGAATTAATAAAATATATTAGTGCTTCTTGGCCTTTATATGTCTACTAGAGGCCTGATGCATGAAAATTTGTGCACTCAAGAGTAGGCCTTCCTTCCCCTGGCTGCCAGCACCGGCTTCCCTCCAGCACCCGGGACCCGGACTTCCCTCCTCCGGCTGCCCTCAGCCACCTGGGACCCGGGCTGGCTTCCCTCTGCCCCGGCTTCCTCAGGAAATACGTCCGGAATGACATCCAGAAGACATCTGGATCAGGGTGGGAGACAACTGATTGATGTTTCTCTTTCACATTGATGTTTCTTTCTCATTCTCTCTCTCAAATCAATAAAAACATATCCGCAGGTAGGGATTTTTTTTAAAGAACAGTATTCACACATATTAGCCAGGATGGGTGACTATTTGGTCTTTCTGTGGTTTGGATAGTGTTTTTAAAAAAAGAACAGTATTCACACATATTAGCCAGGAGAAGTGACTATTTGGTCTTTCTGTGGTTTGGATAGTGTTCTTGGTATCTTTGTCTTAGGCATGATGATGGAGTGAGTTTGGTTTTGTCCCAGTCCATCATGGTCAGAGTGGCCTTGTCTGATGTTGGTGCTCTAGAAAATTGTTTCTCTTCAAAAAAGGAGGACAGTAAGGCCCAACTACAAGTGCCAGGCCAGTTCTTTTTTTGTTGTTGTTGTTTTTTAGTTAAAAGTACAAGTTTTAGTTTGAGGGTATATGATTTGACCCCAAATCAGGAGGAAGATGTGGATGATGCTATCTAAGCTATTATAAATTTTTATTTTGTAAAAATGAAGCACCTGGTAATGAAGAGCTAGCTTCTCCTGCAAGTGTTTGCTAAAAGTAGGGTATCTGATAAGTTCCCAGTGGGCTTGCCTGATGGTTTCATCTCTCAGGAGAGTTTGGAAGAGTGGTATTCTTAGTCTAGAATTAATTCTGATCAATAGGGCCACACTGAAGTAACAGAACCTGTAGGATAATGTGACCATATATTTCTAGAAGGTTTATTTATCAAGAAAGGGAATGGGGGGAGCAGACTCGTGTGTGTCTAGAAAATCAGATTCCTAAAAATTTAGAAACATTATCCACATGATGCCATAACTAAAACTCATAAAAAGGAAACAGAAATCTTTAAAAACAGTATTCTGCACAATACAGTTTGGAGTCAGAATAACTTGTATTTTCATCTTCGCATCACATGCGCTATTTATGTGTCTTTGGATAAGTTTCTTAACCTCTCTGATCTTAAGGTTCCTCAGCTGCAAAATGGAGGTAGAAACAGCACCTGCATTATAGTTGTGAGTGAAACAGATTATTACTAAGTGAAAAGTGTACAGCATTGTACCTGTCACATAACAAATGTTCAACAATGTTGGCTGTATTTTCAATTATTATTGGAATATTGTTACAAGTGACATGGACATGATTATCCAATCACAAATGATCTAGCTAAAAAGGGAAGAGGAGAGCAGGTGGCCACAAGAGGACATCCTTAAGTAAGAGGACACTCTAGAGGAGCCTGTAGTCAGACATGTGCAGCCAATATTCCAGAATAAATGCAAGCATAGGAGAAAATGCAGGAATACTTAAGAATGACAATTTCTAGCTACATCTAAAAACTCCACTGTCCATTATCTTTAAACAGCACATCCCCCACAGGTAAAAAAGAAAAAGGGGAAAAAAGGTCTAATTCCTCCTAAATGCAAATTTCCATTCATGTTCATCATCCTATCACACATGTTCAAAACACAAATCTCTAAAATTTACCTTTGCCTGGTCTCTCTGCCTCACCCCAGAGACAGCCAACTACCAAATCCCAAATCTTGTCCTCCAGGATTGCTGACAACTGTCCCCTCCTCTGCTTCAGCTCCCTCGCTGTCACTCACCCAGATCATGGGTATAGTCACCATGTCTCTGGTCTACCTGTCTCCTTCTCATCCTACACACTGATGGCAGTGAGACCTGAAAATACTGCCACCCAGTGAAGCCCAACGGGTGCCCCTCGTTTTGGTCCCTATCTCTTGGACAGAACGCTGGCTCTAGAGATGGGGGTGGAAGGGTTTGGGGTGGATTGGGGGACAAGGAGACAGATTCTATCGGGGGGGAACCTGGCAGGGGTATGGGCCAGTACCACAAGAGAGCCAAAAGCATGATAGCTTTATGGGGAGGGGCACAGGCTCTGAAGTCAGACTGCCCATCTCCAGCACTTACCAGAGGTGGGACCTCAAGCAAGTGGCTTAATCTTTCTGGGCTCAGTTTCATCATCTGTCAATTGAACTAAAAATGACACCTCCCCATAAAGTGAGGATTAAGTACAATAATTTATATAAGTAAATTGCATAATCACTGTTTCTGACACATAGTAAACACTCAACACATGTGAGTTTTCTCATCATTACCATTCTTTGTGAAGGGAGGCAGAGACCCACTGTCGGGTCCGAATTGTGAGGTGTGTCAGCCAGGTGTGTCAGTTCCCATAGGTGGCACTCCAGGCGGCAGGCCTGAGAAACATGGTCACAACTGTATCAGCAATGCTTCAAGGGCAGGGTAGAGCCCACAAGTGTGGTAGGAGAGGGACACAAGGACAGGAAGGTGCAGAGCTTGACAGCAACCTCCCCTAGTGGTCTGCAAAGACTCGGTGACAGAGGGATAACAGGCACTGCCCACAGCTCAGACACAGGGGAGACACAGCTCAGGACTGAAGTACATGCTGTCATGTGTGAGCTGCAGTGGAAAAGTATGAAAGCCATTGTATGGAACAGAGGGTATCATTTTCAGGACAATGTCTGGCTGTGATGGCTTTGGCCAAAATGACTCACTTGCTGCCTGGGCGTGTACCCACGGACTGGAGTGGTATCTAAGTGTGTGTCCAGAAGAGAACTGGGCTCCTGAGTGGGTCATAAGCACAGATGAGTATGAAGTGGACTTGAGCAATAAAGGTGAGGTAGACAACAGCTACAAAGGAGGTGGTGACAGTTCTCCTGGGTAAGCAAGCAACAAATGATTGCTTAGGGCCCAGCCTGGATTCCGTTTGTATTTTATTATTTTTATTTTTTGCTAAGAACATGTAACATGAGATCTGAGTCCTAAGATCTGGTTATGAGCTCTACCCACCTCATCCGAAAATTGGGATGCTAATACTATTCTCTGATCATTCATTCTTCACGATATTATTAAGTTTTTGCTAGGTGGTAGGTGTTTTCAAGGTGCTAGGGACACATGAAACTAATACTGCATTGTCTCATTTCTCCTCATTACTTAATTCACTCATTTGCAACAAATATTCTCCTGAGCCTTTGAGATTTACAGCCTAGAAGGGAAACCAGGCACTAAACTAATAGTTAAACGAGGAGTTATTTTCCGAAGGTGCCTCGAACAAGGCTCCAGGGAACCCCAGAGAACTAGGGGCAGCACCAGGCTCTCCCTCTCCATTTCCACCATTTGCCCCATCAAGAGAAGATGTTTGGGAATAGTTGATCTTATTCTTATCAAAGTTCCTTTGAGACATATCCTTCATGTTTAAAAAGACAAAATATGTAATATAATCCTAATGGCTTGTGCAAGTAAAAGCGGAGATATAAAGACCTGGATCCTATAGTCCACTGACCTGGGTCCTGTGCTGGCAGGAGAGAGAAGAGCTCAGCAACTGTCTGGGACCCACCACCCCAGGATGCTTCCTTGCCCCCTCTTCTTCCCTGGCCTATTGTAATGCCGTTCTAATGACTTCATGGAGGTGTGTGTGTAGCCATCACCACTTCCTTAGGTAACAATGGATAAACAGAAGCTTGAGGAATCCCAGGTCTGTATTATTTATGAAGCTGCAATTCTCCTGTAAATAACCCAGTTGTTAAAATGATATGTATCTATGTAATTGAGTCTTCTGTATACAAATAAATAAGGCTTTATTGCAATGTCAGAAGTTAATAGACCAGTCAATAAAATCAATAACTCACTTTTTCTTGCTTATATATCCGACTTTCCCCCACCTCTCTCTGTCCTCTGTTCTGTTACATATGACCACTGAAAAGAAAGCAGATCTGTGCTGCTGTTTGTGAAATGGTAGGTGAGAGGGGCCGTGGCAAACAAAGGGAAAAAGAAACCCAGGAAAATGTCCACCCAATTGGGGTTTCAAATTTCACTATATTTATTTGAGGAAACTAGAGAAAAGAGAAAAATGCTTTGTTGTATATGTCAGAGTGCAGTTGTTTTTAATATGAGTGCCCCAACGAAGGCACAAGTAATTCAGGTCACAAACCATGGGCTTGGTGTCCCCAGGCCCATATTACATTGTCTCCTAACTGCTGTCATAACAACCCTGCTGGAGAGATGCAAATTGAAACCCCAATGAGGTATCACCTCACACCTGCCAGAATGGCTACCATCAATAAATCAAGGATGTGGCGAAAAGGGAGCCCTAGTGCACTGTTGGTGGGAATGCAGGTTGGTGCAGCCACTGTGGAAAACAGTATGGAGGTTCCTCAAAAAATTAAAAATGGTGCTGCCTTTTGATCCCATTTCTGGGAATATATTCTAAGAATCCGAAAACACCAATCAGAAAGAATATATGCACCCCTATGTTCATAGCATTATTTACAATAGCTAAGATCTGAAAACAGCCCAAGTGCCCATCAGCAGATGAGTGGATAAAAAAGTTGTGCTACATTTATACAGTGGAATACTATGTGGCTATAAAAATGATGAACCCTTTGAGACAACATGGATGGACCCGGAGATGATTATGCTAAGTAAAATAGCCAGATAGAGAAAGACACGTATCACATGATCTCGCTTATATGTGGAATCTAATGAACAAAATAAATTTATGAACAAAATAGGTCCAGAGGCCTGGATGTATGGAACAGACTAACAGACCTCAGAGGTGAGGAGTATGGGGATATGAGAAGAGATTACCCAAGGAACATATATGCATTTATGAAAAGAACATAAAGGCAGTGTTTATTAAAACACATTTCATTTTCAAAATTTAGCTATCAGCTGTATATACATTTTTTTTGGGGGGGGGGAGGACACCCTGTATGCATAGCCCATGGACACAGACAGCAGTGTGGTAAAGGCCCAGGGTGGGGTGGGGGCTGCATGGATGGGTGCAAAGCAGGGAGAAATGGGGGAACTGTAATACTTTCAACAATAAAAAAGTAGACAAAGGAACTTTGTATCAACAAATTTACAATGGTAAAGTGTAAGGCAGAGCCCATTTATACTTTTGACTATTTAAAAACAAAACAAAACACAAAACCCCTGCTGCATTAGGGCGAGAGCTTCACCCTTGTGCCACCGAGGATGAGGTCATGTCAGCATCTCCCTTTTGAGAAGTTGGTAATTCAGCTGGAAAAATTTGCTCTGCATAAACCTTGGCATTACTATCTCTGAAGTAGGGAAAAGGTTTATTTGGAATCAGTAGATTATTTTTTAAAGCTTAATTGATTTGGCCATTGTTGAGGTCACCAAAAGAGCTTAGAAGGGCTACTTAATATTTTTTTGCAATTATTTTTAAAAAATCAAATTAAACAAAATTGGCATTGATTCAAACTTTCTGCACCCGAAAGGGGAAAGATAACTGAAATAGAGAAAAAGAGAAATTAATAGAGTGGGTAACTCCAATCTTCATGATGATTCTATTGCTGTGCAAGTAAGTCCATGATTTAATGGCCCATTCACATGGACCAACCTGTCCTCTCCCATGGACCAAATAGGTACATGAAATTGTCCCTGTTCATTACCTACCAGAACAGGACTGGAACTTTTGGGAAGTGAGGTCCCTGGCATTTACAAGACTTGACAGGGAATGCAGGTGTCAGCCTGGACATATGGACCTTAATTGGATGGGTGGAATACTGGATTCTTAGTGGTTTTATACTGAGAATATGGTATATTCATACATTGCTGGGAGCATAAAATAGTAATTCAGATTTGCATAGCACATTCTGTTTTATAATAATAAGAAATTGTATTCATCATTATGGATCATAAATAGTAACATTTTTAAACTCAATTTTTAAACTCACTCTTTAGCAAATGAAGGTTCTAGGAGAAGCTACTCTACAAGAACTCTTGGCATCATCAGGGCTAAGAAAACGTGAGAATTATTGGTCTAGAGGATATTTTCAACAGCTGTCAACCCAGTTTACAGAGCCCATGGTTTTTCTCACTGTGTTTTTGCTGGACTAAAACGTTCATATTTGGATGTAATGCACAGGAATTGCCTGTGGGATTCCAGTGGAGATGTTGATACTGCCAGATGCTCAAGGAAAAGAGGTTTAGTGGAGACACAGACTCTGGAACAATCAATTAACAGATGGTATTTTAAACCACAGAATGGATGAACTCCCAGGAAAAGTGTGTTAGAAGAACGATGACTTGGGATGCAATTCTGAGGAACACCAACAGTTTCTGATTGCAGCAGAAAAGAGGAGCCCAGGGATTAACGGAGGAGAAATACTCAATGAATTGAGAATAGAACTGAGTTCACAGGCATTCAGTGGCTAAGGAAGGAGAGATTTTGCAGGAGGACCATATGATTGGTCATTCCAAGTCCATTAGAGGGATCAAGTCAAAGAAGAAGAGAAAGACATCCATACACTTGCTAATGTGCTAATACACACTAGCTACATTTGGATGAATAAACATTAGCATGGGCAGTTTCACTGGAATAATGGAGGTTGAGGCCACATTTTAGTGAGTAAAAAATGTATAGCAAATGAAAAAGTCGACCTATATGTTTAAAGAGACAAGACAGTTTAGATCAGTGATTTTTAGACTATGGGTTGTAGGCTATTAGTAAGATGTGAAATTAGTTTAGTAAGCTGCAACTTGCATTAAAAAATTTAAAGAGTAAAGAATGTAATAGAATGGAGTAGAATAAAATATAAAATAACAGAGTGTTTATTAAGGACAAGTATTATTTCAAGAAATTTTGGTTTCAGTTATGTATTATATGTAAGTGTATACTGAGTCCCCATATGAAATATGTTTTGTACTATAGAAAAATTTGACATCCACTGGATTAGAAAGCAAAAAAGATGGTATTAATTGTTTGTTTAAAGGAGGTTGAGACTAGAGCCTGTTATAATCTGGGTAGAAGGAGATAAGAAGGTAAGGTTAAAAATATTGGTAAGAAAGTTGGTACTCCTAATGAAATAAGCTCCCCAAAAGAAGTTTGGGCAAGAGGAAGGAAAGATCGCCCTTCAGGACTAGAAGAAAAGAGGATGAGTGTGTGGGGAAGAAGCTGATGGAGAAGAAACCTGATGACTTCAAGTTTCTAAGTGAAAGAGGACATCAGTTTAACTGTTGTGAGAGAGGGAGTGGCTTAATTTGAGAGGGGTGATTGGTGGTGTTTTAGACAACCATTGAAAGGATTAGGACCATAGCCTCTTTGTGAACAAGTAACAGGACTGGATAAGGGGCTGGAGACTTTTGTGGCTATAGTATGCAAAGTGCCATGAGGTTATGTAGTGGCTCCCAAAAAGATATAGCTACACCCTATTCCCCAGAACCTGTGACTGTTACATTATTTGGGGTTGGAGAATAAGATGGTGGGAACAAAGGGCTGAGAGATGGTACTGAGTGAGGGTGGGCTCAGCATATGATTTTCGAAGTGGGAGAGTTCTAGGTGATAAGAGAATTAGGTATGAGAGTGCATGTCCAAGGAGAGAAGGTGAAGACCATTGAAGCTGAGGTGGCCAAGGAACATTGCCTTCAACAACAGAAATGAAATATGTATTGTATTGCAGAAGAACAAGGTTCTCAAAGGAATATGATGGAGAAGTAATGGTATGTTAGCAACATTTGGGGGATGTGATCATTCTGACCTTCTGATGCCATGGGGCATAGAGTGGACAAGAATGAGCAGTCTCTACTTGACAGGCCTGCAAAGAAAGCCATGTCCATAGGGGATAGCAAGTTCCAGCTAAGACCAGGAGGTAGAAAATGCTTTCTGCAAACAAGACAGTTATCCACCTTAGAATGGATGCACGCCAGACTTGAATGTACACCTTAACATAAATATGCATGTCCGGACCCAGCCCAGCAATCCTGGCCTAATGTCTGTGGCAGAACTTAGATAATAGTCTGATTTTAAATGCCTCAGGTGATACTGATGCAGAGACAATCAAAAACCATTAGTCGGGTGAACTGAAAGTTGTTCTATAAGAGAAAGGGGAAAGGTTGGCAGGAAGATCAGCAGTGAGTTAATTGGTAAGGAGAGGAGGGAAACCAAAGCCAGCATTGGGACTTTGTGTAAAATGAAAATTCAAAAATTATTAAGAATGTGGGGCCCCGTGCAACTGCACAGATTGCACATCCATGAGGCTGGCTCTGCTCGAAGGGGAGGAAATGATCAAGATAGCAGAGATGTAAGGCTGGAAATTCACAATACAATTCTGGGATCAAGCCTTTGGTGCAGACAGGAGTTAATGTCCAGCAGCATTTGGGCTTCCCAGAGACAGTATTAGTGGCCATGTGTGTAGGATTCATCTGCTCAATGTTCCTGGTAAATGGAGGGGCCTGTTTGCCCAATGAGTGACCCTAAAAGTGCTTCGTAAAATAATTCCTCTTTTGTCTTTGGACCAACTCAAAAGGCTTTGATCAAGATTTCAGACAGGGTGTTCTACCTTCTCTTTTATGCTCTTTTACTCTGACTTTAAAAATATGTAATAGCTCATCCATTTTTGAGGTGTATCCCTCACTGAGGAAGCATGTTAGTTTTTTGTGGCTCATGCATGCATGGACACGCACACCCTGACATACTTTCTTCTGTCTGTGTGATATTTTTCCCATTAGCAGTTACTTCTCAATTGGAATAACAGCGAATCGGCCTTCCTAGATACCACCTTCAAACTCAGGATCAGAATTTACTCTTCTGGGGAGCTCTCCATTACTGGTCAAACATCATTCTGCCCGCCCCTCGTCCTGTTATATTGATCCTTTCACAATTGGGCAGCACTTTTAATTTTTCAAAGAGCTTTCACATACATTTTCTCATTTGACCCTTACAACAATCCTGTGAAGTAGGTAGAGCAAGTATTATTATCCCCATTTGGAAGATGGGGAAAATGAAATACAATGCACTTAAGTCGTGGGCCCTAAGTGATATGACAGGCCGCTGGTCAATGGCAGAGTGGGGGCCGGAACTGAGTGTTCTTCACTCCCTGCCAGCTCAGGGACTTCTCAGTAGACAAGGAGTGATGGTAATTGGGGTCACGTTAATTTTCTACTCTTAAGAATATCTTCTGTAAACCCTGCCCTTCATCTGCTCTAGACTTCTACCGTTCAAAGTGCGCCCTGTGAGCCAGCAGTGACTGCAGCATCTCAGGTCGCCCTGACCTAACCTGGGGTTTAAGATTCCCAGGTGTTTGACAACATGGATGGACCGAAAGGGTATTATGTGAAGTGAAATAAGTCAGACAGAGAAAGACAAATATAATAGGATTTCACTTACGTGTGGAATTCCACTTATATGTAGAATCTAAAACAAAAGATGAAAAACCAAACTCATAGAAAAAAAAATTAGATTTGTGTTTATCAGGTGGAGGGTGAGAGGAGAGGGAATTGGATGAAGGTAGCCAAAAGATACAAAGCTTCCAGTTTTAAAATAAATAAGTACTGGGGGCCTAATGAACAATGACTACAGTTAACATTGCCGTATGGTATAGTTGAAAGTTGTTAACAGAGCAGATCCTAAGACTTATCATCACAAGGGGGAAAAAAAAACCCTCCTTTTTGTATCTATATGAAATGATGTCTATTAATTAAACTTATTATGGTAATCATTTCATGATATAGGAAGATATAGGAAAGTAAAATCATTAGAATATATAT
>NW_006297890.1:308362-309929 GCF_000327345.1 Myotis davidii
ATATATATATACCTTAAATTTACACAGTACTGTATATATGTCAATTATGTCTCAATAAAACTGAGCAGGGAATCCCCAGGTGGTTTCTATGTGTATTATGTATGAAAGATTGAGAATCATCGCTGGGCCTCGTGTGTGTTTGTGTTTGTGTGTGTTGTCTCTCTTAGTGCCATGAATAATAACAATAGTAAAGATTCCCATTTGGGTTTATCAGGTGCCAGACTAAAGATATGACATACACGAATAATCTCCACAACAACCCTAGCGACCCAACGCAGGAGGGGAGGGTACTGCTATGATCCACATTTTACAAACAGCCAGAGCAAGGCATGTGACCTGACTTGCCTGGAACAATTTCTGTTTATGCCAGTTATTGTGGCTTAATTATCAGTAATATACCTTTTCACATTCATAAGTGACCTAATTTGGACAACAAAATAAACAATGATGCATTAGTTCTGGATATGATTAGTTTGAGGTGCCCTTTGGGACATCTGAGTGAAAGTATCTAGGAGAAAATTAGGGCTATGAGTTTTGGGAGTCATAAAGAAAGGCATGAAGTCAAAATACAAGGTGTAGAGTGATGGGTATTTAAATTCCATTAAAGCCATGGGAGTGAATGCATGAGAAAAATAGAAGCTAGAAGAGGGCCCCCCAGGAAATGCTATTCCAGGGAGGGACAGAGGAGGAGGGCCTTGTGCACCAAACAAGATTGTGTGGTATTGCAAACCAATCTATCTATATATATATCCTATCTAATAAAAGAGAAACATGGTAATTGGCATACGACCGCTACCCTTCCCATTGGCTAATCAGCGAGATATGCAAATTAACTGTCACCCAAGATGGCCGCCGGCAGCCAGGCAGCTTGAAACTAACATGAGGCTTGCTTGCTTCAGTGACAGAGGACTCCAACGTTCCCCGCCTCTGAGCACTGGTAGCGGCCTCTGAGTTTGCAGTTTGAAACATTGTTACAAATATAGAAGCTAAACAAAACCCCAGAAACCTGCATTCAGCTAGCCGGGATCTCAGAGCTAGAGTTATACATTGTTTCGATTATAGAACCGAAACAAACCAGATACCTGCTTTCAGGAGCAAAGGTCTAAGAGCTGGAGCCTCAGAGCTAAAGCTGGCCCAGAATAAAAAAAAAAGAAAAAAACGAGCGGTTGGGAGCTTCAGTCACCCCCAGCCTGAAAACAACCCTCAGCCCCTCACCCAGACTGGCCAGGCATCCCAGTGGGGACCCCCACCCTGAGGGTGTGTGACCAGCTGCAAACAGTCATCATCCCCTCATCCAGGCTGGCCAGGCCCCCCCGTGGGGACCCCCACCCTGATCCAGGACCCCCTTCAGGGCAAACCAGCCAGCCCCACCCATGCACCAGGCTTCTAATCTATATAGTAAAAGGGTAATATACCTCCCAGCACCGGGATCAGCGGAGCCGAGAGACCTCCCGGCACCGGGATCAGCATGACAGGGGGCAGCGCCCAAACCCCCTGATCGCCCTGCAGCTCTTGTGTGTGACAGGGGGCGGGGGCCCCACCCCCCCCCCCCCCCCCCCGCCCCCCC
>NW_006297890.1:310221-318110 GCF_000327345.1 Myotis davidii
ACAGTGGGCGGCGCCCCAACTCCCCAATCAGCCCTGCTCTGAGCCCGACCAGTGGCTGCACCTAGGGATTGGGCCTGCCCTCTGCCACCCGGGAGCAGGCCAAAGCCAGCAGGGCATTATCTCCCGAGGGGTCTCAGACTGCGAGAAGGCACAGGCCAGGCTGAGGGACCCCCCTTCCCCCCAAGTGCACAAATTTTTGTGCACCGGGCCTCTAGTATATATATATAAAAGGCTAAGTAACCGACTACCACACTTACGTCTGACCGGCCGACCAACCAGCTGGTACATATGACATGCACTGGAAATTTAAAAATATATACATTGACTCACACACTTCTATTATAGAAAAGGGCAAATAATGATATTAAAATATTTTGTATTTTAATTTTATAATACTATATTATATATACTATTTTGACATGTAAATTTTTGCAGTAATGTAATTACCACACAAATCTTTCTTCTAATTAATTTCCTTTCAATGTGCATGAATCCGTGCACCAGGCCACTAGTGGAAAAATAATGATGATGAAGGGAATAGACAACAGTTTCAAACATTGAAGAGAGGTCACATGGAAAGAGGAATAAAAAGTGCTTGCTGCATTTAGCTAAAAGAAGCACATTGCTGACTTAGGCATGGAAAGCATGATTTCCATGGTCAGTTGGGACCCAGATGATATGGTTTGAGGAGTATAAGAGGCTAGGAAAGTAAATGCAGCAAGTAAGGCCAGTTCTTCCCAATGTTGGAACTATGGTAGGGCAGAGAGAGATCAGGGTTCAGGAAAGCTTTTTTTTTTTTTTTTTTTTTTTTTTTTTTTTATATATAATAAAGGGAAAGGACTTGATTAGATGTAAGAACAGTCATGAAGAAGCCAGTCAAAAGTGACTGGGGTTGAAGCTTGAGAAAAGAGGGGAAATCATTTGGGGGTGTTGATCATAATGGGAACATATCATCTACTTCAATAGGAAGAAAGGATAGACATGACTGCAGGTAAGTCTGTAGGTGTTTTGAGCACTAAAAACAATGAAAATAAAGAGATCACAGCAATATTTGAATGCTATGAAAATCAGATATAGCTGGTCATGGTTTTCTAACTATACTCACCCTTAAAAAGAATCCTGATGATAATCACAATGTAAAAATATTGTGGGTTAACACCCAATTTTCAATATTCCAAAGTCACTACAGAAAAGTGGCAACCATCAGGAAGTCACACTTGGTGTGACCTCTGAATTCAACAAGGGGCTCCCAGTTTTGTTTTAAGTACAGTCGGCCTGGGAGGGCCTCTTAGTTGATCAGCAGACCCTTAAAAAGAATCCTGATGATAATCACAATGTAAAAATATTGTGGGTTAACACCCAATTTTCAATATTCCAAAGTCACTACAGAAAAGTGGCAACCATCAGGAAGTCACACTTGGTGTGACCTCTGAATTCAACAAGGGGCTCCCAGTTTTGTTTTAAGTACAGTCGGCCTGGGAGGGCCTCTTAGTTGATCAGCAGAATGACATGCTCTAAGTGAGAAGGCTATGCGATTGCAGGCAGGGTTCTTCTGCTTTAAGGAATTGAACCCGCCTCTAGGGTTACCTGACGGGAGCCTTCTCCATGCACATCTCCCACAGGAATTCTCCTAATGGTGTCTCCTTTCATTTTGAGGAAGCACTGATGCACATGCACTCGAACCAGCATGAGAAATAAGCGCTTTGGCTCGGAAATCTCTGCTAAACTTTTCAGGTGTCTCTGTGTTAGCTCCTTGCTGGGGCTGGAATATTAGAAGTTGAGAAGAGGGACAAGATAGAATTAAGTCTTTGCTAAGTAACCCATGCAAACTACATGGCAGACACCAGGCAGAGTAGGTAGTCGTGCTAAGTACCTGTGGTTCTGCCTACATTCCCATCCACCACTTGGAAGAACTGTGTTTGGAACATATTATCCAACAGGCTACGACAACAGAGTGCAGCCCTCTGGTACAAGAGGACCGACGTGAGTCATGGAGAAGGCCCATCATTAATCTTGATTAAAAATAACAAAGAGGCACTTGATTCCATGTTGCTTTGGTCATCGAGGCCAGTGATTTTCAACCCTTTTCACCTCACGGTACACATACACCGATTTACTAAAATTCTGCGGCATACTAAAAATATATTTTTTGCCGATCTGACCAAAAAAATAGTATAAATTTTGATTCACTCACACTAACCAGATGGCTATTGTTGGCTGTTAACATTTTTTTTTACAATCTAAGGGAAAAGTGGTTAGTGCTTCTGACTAAATAGGTATTGCATGTTTTAAAAATCCTTGCAGCAACTGGCTAAAAATCACTGATCTAGGCGATGGGTGAAGTGTTAGTCCCTTTCTCCAGAGCATGAGAGAGATCTTTTTCTAAATAATTCCCTTTTAGGAAAAATAGTGACAAGATTAATGGGGAAAATCAAAACTACTGAAACTTGTTAAATGAGAGTAAGATCACTAGCTATACTTTTTCATGATTCCTAAACAGGACATTTATTGAGTATTTATTTCATGACTATCTCATCAATCTAGATCAACCATACACAGTAGCTACTATTATTATTCCCACTTTAGTATATTATTAAAATTAATTTCTTCTGTTTCTTTTTATTTTTTAATGTGGCTACTAGAAAATTTAAAGTTATATCAGTTGGCTTGCCTTTGTGGCTCATATCATATTGGACAGCAGCTCTCTATCATTTTGAAAAGGGACTTCAGATGACAAGCCTTTGGTAATTCTCACCTTCAATTTTGTGAAATAAGAGGGGGAGGTGTGTAGCATTATTTCCTTAGGGTTCCTGGGTTACAGATGTCTTGAAAATAATAACATCCTAGTTAAGAATCACATTCAGTATTTTTTTCTATAGAGTAATCCATTGAATTCTATAGAGTCAGCTACTTGTGGCCTATTCTATGTGAGCAAGAAATTAAACTACCATAAAAATTCAGGTCTAAAATAATGTTTCATGAACAGCTAGCTGGTAGTGGTCTAAATGTCTATCAGTAGAAAATTATTATGGAAATTATGGAATATACCTGAAATGCAATGTTAATTAAAATATGAAGAATGATGCTTCTAAAAAGTTCCCAGTGATACCGAAACATGCTTGAGAGCTAATGTCAGATGTGCAGTATGACCTTAAAACTTTGAACAATGTGTATAAAGGGAAAGTAGAAGACAGTACACCACAATGTTAACCATGACTGTCTCTTGGAGGAGATGAGCTTTGGGGTGATTTTTAAATAAAACGAAACTCTTTAAACCTGATTTTTCTGATTTCTCTAAAGTGAGCAAGTATTTCTTTTATAAAAATGATGCTTTCAAAAGCCAATCGCCTTTCCTTTTCCAGACTCTCTCTGCATTCCTTCCTTCCTTCCTCCCAATAATAGCAAATAAACAAGAAGAACAAAAAGCAATTGCCAAATTGTCTGATGGCCGTACTCGTTAATAGTCATAAAACTGGTGAGCTCTAAGGAAGTGAATTAAATATAAGAAAGTCTCTTCTGACTTTTAAGTTTCTAACACTTGAACATATTAAAAGACCAAAGTGATTTTCAAAAGAAGACGGAGTAGATGCTGCTGCTGCCTAAATCAGGGCCAAGGACAGGACCCGTCCCTGCCTGCCTGGGACTGCGTGAAAAGAAACAATGATGGTATCCTAGGGCTAACTACTCTGAAATTTGGATTTCTTACTGGAGTCTATAAGGACAGCTGTTAACCAACTGAAGGATTATTTTTGCTTTATTCTTGAACGTCTTTTTAAAAAAAATCCAAGAGCCTCTTTTCCCCCCGCTTTTTGATTCACTTTTTAAAATCTAGACAATGTTGAGAAACGCTTGCTAAAGACGTCTGATAAAAATCTAAATAATAGCCACCTTGTGATTTACAGGTTAGCTGTTTGCAGCTTGGAATGTGCTCTGATACTTTAAAGTCTGATATTCTGTCTTTATATATAACGACTGATACATTTTGATTAAGAAAAAGTGTTTAACTTTTAATTAATAATGCAAAGAAATTAACAGCAGTATTTAAGAGCAGAACTTGTCATATAGATATCTATTTAAAATAAATCTAAGATATATGTGAACGCTACCTCAATTCTAACTTTTGTTCCATATTTGCCAAAAATTCACTTAAAATGGCTAATACTTTTATGGAAATATGAAGGATTTGGATTGGTTAAATGAAAATTAGGTATACCTTCTGTCTCTATTGTTCCTAGTTTATGGTTAGATATACATAAGGATATTGCAACATTGAAATTGCACGGTTATACTGTTCAAAGCCAGCATAACCAATGGAAATTGTAGTTTTCCATATGAAATCACCCACAGTACCCAGACCTAATTGTTTTAATAAAATTACTATCAAAGTCTACTTACAGCATATAGTTTGTAAAGGCTTTGGGGCATTTTCTAACTTTTACTTCATTTTTCCTTTTGAAGAAGTTAGGCAAAATATAAGAACATGCACTTTACCAATTTACAAGTACAGTAAGGGGCAAAAAGATAGAAAGCCTAAAAAAACCCAAAAAACCTTCAGAACAAGCAATAGGATATTTTATCTTTTAATTCAGTTTGTATTCACAAAATGTGACATACCATAGTTTTAAAAATAATTTTATTATGAAACATAAATATTTTATTCTGAGCATTCACCTTGATTTCATTAATTCATCCAGTCATTCAACAAATAATTGTGGCACCATGCTGGCCCCTGTTCTGTGTGCTCTTACAGGTAAGATAGCAAACAAATGGGAGTGCTGGAAGTAATATAATATTTAGTCACAATCTGGCCCAGTGTCTCTAGTAAACCCAAGAAGAACATATAAGTTACACTTTCATGAAGAAATGACTGATCACACTTTATTTACTGCGATGTATGTGTGCCTGTTACGTGCTAACTCTCTATTTCCCTCCAACAGGTTGTTGTTGTTTGCTCATTTGTCTGTTTTGGAGGATCCCTGACACCTTCAGACCATGTCTCAGGTCATATATATGCTTAGCAAGCATAACAGTTTCCCCTAAAACGTTCATTCACAAAGCATAATTTGAGAAATTAAATAAGGAAGAGAAATTAAGAGGGGGTTCAAGTCAATTCTTTTAAGAATAGGAATTTTCTCTGAGAATAAAAACCAGTAGGTATTAAGATAATGTTGCTAAGAAAATAGATGCAGGGTCTAATCATCTCTAAAAACAGTTCTTTGAACAAAATAAACCTCTTTTGTACTGTTCACACTTCCTCTGGTCTATTTTGCATTCTTTCCATAGCCCAGCCTTTCTTTGGGGATACTATTGAAATGTGCACTGCAGTTAATTCCACGATGCAAGATTGTTAAACATAAAATAATGTACTGAGGTAGAACATCATTCCATCCATCACCACAGGCAAGTCGGGAAAGAGAAAAGCACTGCATCTTCAGAGTAAAACGCAATATAATGACCATTGCTTTGAAATGGATCAATCTGGCCGCACCGGCGCAGCAGCGCAGCATTCAAAATAGCAATCACCGCAGCTCTGGTGTGGTACTTTTCTTCCCAATGTCATCTCATTTTATCCCCTCAGAAAATGGCAGTGGGGACAAAAAAGACGCAGGAGAGACACATCAGGTTTTCCTTCGGAGTCCTTTCTATTGTGTTAACAACTCTCAATTGTGCTAGCAATTTCCCACTGTCTGGTATTAGGAATTACACGGGCACAATTTGCACCTCTCCACTTAAGCCTGCACGGACACCCACACCAGGCCCAGTTCCAGCAGGTTTGTAACTCAGCCACAACCATTTCTGTGAGGGCAGAGATGGGGAGAAAGGGCTCATGGCCCATGGTCTTAATAAATCTATATTGCTTAACTTACTTTTACTATAGTTAAGAGTTTTTGTATTGGGATTTTTTTTTTCTGATGCAGAATAATACCTAGTGCACATGTTACTGTTATTATGATAGTAGAAAAAAATAGAAGGATAGTAGAAAGAATAGGAGGAAAGTATAGAGAGTTGGTTTCTAGCAACAATGAAACTATTATCGTAGAGACCTTAGACAAGTCATTTAAAACAGATAATATCATCTGCTCTATCTACCTCATAATGTCATTATGATGCTGATAAATATTTGGCCAATTTTAAGGTGCAATCAAATATGAAGCATTTTGTCATGTTATGACTCTTAAGCAAATGAACATAGGCTATAGTTGATGCTTGGCCAAATAAATTTATTTTTTCTAAGACTTTAAAAAATAGTTTATAAGACAAATAAATAGTGTTACAATTGTCAATGTGTTTTCTGTGGTATCTTCAATTTGAAAATTCCTATCACATGCTATCCACAAAAATAAATTCTAGAAAGTTAAATTGCTACTTGTAAGAAACAATAATAAACTTGAGAAAGTACTTAATGAAAATACAGGGAATAGTTTTGTAGGTCTGAGTTATAAGAAGCCTTAATAACATGGACAAAACCTAAAAGCCAAAAAGAAAAAGTGCAACATATTGACTATATAAAAACAAATAACTTCTCTGAAGCACAAATGAATTTTGGGGACAATGAAGAATTGGTATAAAATATTTTCACATGTATAATAGTCAGAGCATTAATATCCATAAAAATAACATTGCCTATAAATCAATGATAAAAAGGATAAACTACCTAATAGAAAAATAAGCAAAGTATACAAATAAACAATTTACAAAGGAAATACAAATAGCTAACAAACAAAGGATCACTAGAAATTGGAGAAGTGTTTGCAATGGTACAGTTATTTTGAAGAGAAACTTGGTAGCATCTATTAAAGTGAAAGGTGTTCATACAGGGGACCCAGAAATTCTTTTTCTAGATTTCTTCTTATACTGAGAGTCACACTAATACCAAGGTGTTTATATGATATTCATGGAGATATTCTCATTATAGGTGAATATTTAACAAATGACTCAAAGGTTAATCAATCAACAAGAGACTCTAACTATGAATCATCCATAACATGGGAAACTAGGATACTCTACAGCAGGGGTGGGCAAACTTTTTGACTCGAGGGCCACAGTGGGTTCTTAAACTAGACCAGAGGGCCGGAACAAAAGCATGGATGGAGTGTTTGTGTGAACTAATATAAATTCAAAGTAAATATCATTACATAAAAGGGTACGGTCTTTTTTTTCAATAGTTTTATTCATTTCAAACGGGCCGGATCTGGCCCGCGGGCCGTAGTTTGCCCAAGGCTGCTCTACAGCCATTAAAAAGTGATCTTTGCCATAGAAAGATGTTAATAATGAAAAAGAAAAAGCTTTCAATAATATGAGTAGGTTGAGTCTAATTTGTAACAAAACAAAACTGTATTTATATACAGATATATTTATGTGATCTACCTTCATATATACATATATGTATTTGTCTAAAATTTGTTTGAATATGCACAATGTCTTGAAGAATGTAAACCGAACTATTTAAAATGTGTACTGGAGAATGTAATGTGATAGGCAGTGAGTTGAAATGTCTATTATTTGAATACTAGAGGCCCGGTGCACAAAAAGATGTTAATTGAAAAAGAAAAAGTTTTCAATAATATGAGTAGGTTGAGTCTAATTTGTAACAAAACAAAACTGTATTTATATACAGATATATTTATGTGATCTACCTTCATATATACATATATGTATTTTTCTAAAATTTGTTTGAATATGCACAATGTCTTGAAGAATGTAAACCGAACTATTTAAAATGTGTACTGGAGAATGTAATGTGATAGGCAGTGAGTTGAAATGTCTATTATTTGAATACTAGAGGCCCGGTGCACAAAATTCGTGCACTGGAGGAAGGGGGGGGGGTCCCTCGGCCCAGCCTGCACCCTCTCGCAGTCCGGGACCGCTTGCTCCTTCCTGCCCACCCG
>NW_006297890.1:318976-319711 GCF_000327345.1 Myotis davidii
CAGTAGGAAACCTCACCCCGTGTTGGGACACAATTAGTCACACAAAGGCTCCTTTAGCCCCCAAGAAGTGAGCCTACTTGGAAAGAGGCTTTCTGCCTTTTTGGGAGGGTGGAACATTCCCCAGGTAGGTTTAACTGTTTACCGGTCATAAGCAAGGGCCAATTAGGGGTAAACAAGGATCACAGGGTAAAGAAAAACCTCTGAAGCCTCAAATGCAACTACTAAGGCATGTGGAATCCAGTTCAGGAATAATACAAAGAATGCTCAACTGGCTTCAGGGATTTTGCCGTGACAGGTGTACTGTGGCCTACAGGCAGGCTGCAAAGTCTTGTAAGTTGGGCTGCCAGATTTTGATGAATGTATATCATTTATTTGTCCTACAATTGAAGAGATATTTATATGATGTCTTTTGGACAGAAATTTGGACAAGAAAGTTCAGACAATTAAAGTAAAATGGGATAGCAGATAAAATGTAAACCCAAATTCCTGTGTGCTGCAATGTGTGAGAACAATATGCATCTAAAAGAGAGTCATTTGGGCACAGGCAGCTCTAATTAGACAGTACTAGTTTGACAGGGGAACAGAGTGATAACCATAGAAAGATTGTTATATTTTGTTTTGGGGATTTCTTGTTCTTTTTTTTTATGGAAATTGCATTTTTAAAATTAGCAAACCACCCAAAACTCTAGTATACTTAAAATGTGGCAAGAATATAAAAAACAAAAAGGATAAGTT
>NW_006297890.1:319845-330247 GCF_000327345.1 Myotis davidii
AAATGTTTGCGTTGTCATTGTTCTCACCTCTATTCTGGAAAGCCATTTCTTTCCATCCTCTCATCTGAAATGGGTGGATTATATAGACTCTTAAGATTTCCTTGGGCCTTCAAGTTCAAAAAGTTTTCAAACATAAACACATAGCCAAAGCCAGACTTAAAAAGGTTAACATATGAGGTGTGTAGTCCCATCTGGGTTGCCACTTTAGGAGGGGCTGGAGAGTGCAGCTGCCTTTTCATCACATAGGTTAGATTACAGTTGGCCTGGAAAAGCCCCGTGCACACCCTAAGTGGGCCTGCCAGTTAGAGTGGGCTATCATCCCCTGAGAAACATGACATCATAATTGATCTTAGTAAAGTTGTAATATTACCAAATACAAACTCCGTGCATAATTAAATAAATAGGCCAAGGATGACTTCAAAGAAATGGAGATAATTGAGGGGAAGGTGGAGAATATTAATGAGAAGGAAGAGTGGAATCATTCTGAGTGCAGAGTTGAACATTTAGCTAATTAATGATGGAAAGCCTTACCTGGCTCATGATAGAACCAACAACACTTTGTAAAGCCTCCCATCACTGATCACAGCAGACACAAATCCTGGGCAGAAACCCACTTTAACATTAGTGGCAAACTTGAGCTTTCCCTTCTCATCTTTATTCCCCTCCTTTGTATAAACACGTAAAACCAATGCCCTGTCCCTCTCTCCTCTACACTGGACTGTGCCTCCACACAGCCCTCTCTGTGAACTCTGGGTCTGCATCCATGCCAACCTTAATGACCGCCCACAGCTCTGGGCAGTGGCTGCATCCAAAGCTCCCTTCCCAGGCGATACCATTCCCAGCACTAATCGGGATTTAGTGAGCTCAGAGCCTGATTGCTGATGGGGACTTTCGGGGGCCATGGTGCCCATAGCCTGGCCCACAGGGTCTTGATTGGTGCTTCCAGGGGGTACGTTAGGCTTCCCTTGGAGAGTGACAGGATAGCAGAGTAGTGGAACTCTGGTTTCCACTTCCATCTTAGCAAGTATGCTGTTAACCATTTTATAGAAGTGATTTCATTTGAAAAAGCATGGGTGTGCAAGGAAAAGATGGTGAAAAATATCATTGGTTTAACTATTGTATGTTAAAGATGAAACTGAGACCAAGAGAGGTTTTAGGGACTTGTTCAAAGTCATCTCGTAAGTAAAGTGTCAAACCAGAGATGAGGCCCTAAATCTCCATGCAGAATTCCTCCCACTAGAGACACTGCCTCTGTGCTAAAGCTTCCACCATCACCACGTGCTTCTAGAAACTTCCACTCCACTTTAATCAGTTCTAATGGGTAGTTTCCTGTCTCACTAGAGATTAAACAGAAATCAAAGCAGCTCCTTTCTGTCAATACTAATGGTTTAGAAATGACTCGGTAGCTTTTTAGAAATCACCCCATTAATTGCCCAGTCCACTTCCTGAGTTAGACCAGGATCGTCATTTCACCTCAGTCTGATTCTAGTTGAACACACCCTATCTGACAAATATTTAGAATGTCTGTGATGAGGAAATAAGAGTTAAACTCATGCTGACAAAGGGCTACAAGCCAGCTCTTTGAAAGCTAAGCAGGGTGCTGACACAGTGGTGTGTGGGTCCTCCAGAGGGTGCAGACAAATAGTAGTAGCACCTGAAGTTCCAAGGTTCTACTTTGTTCCTGCTCCAGCCTTCCTTCTAGTGAGACAGTGAGCAATGTCACAGATGCTGGAAACCCAGGCTCTGTGAAAGCCTTTATCCAATGTCTTTGTTTTCCAAGAGATCTTGATGCATGTTCTAGGGCAGCCGTGGGCAAACTACGGCCCGCGGGCCGGATCTGGCCCGTTTGAAATGAATAAAACTATTGAAAAAAAAAGACCGTACCCTTTTATGTAATGATGTTTACTTTGAATTTATATTAGTTCACACAAACACTCCATCCATGCTTTTGTTCCGGCCCTCCGGTCCAGTTTAAGAACCCATTGTGGCCCTCGAGTCAAAAAGTTTGCCCACCCCTGGTCTAGGGGAAAGTGTTATATTAATTAAAATGTCTGGGAAACTGAACACCGTTCCCTCTTTGGAATGTATCAGCAGAATGTCATTACAACTCTGGGAAAGCCAGACTGTAAACTGTGTTTATGCCAAATGTATCTGACTACAGAACTGCAGTTGTGCATCATATCCATGGCCACCCTGCTGAGGTGGTTCTCCACACTTTGGGAAACGCCATGCCATAGGGTGACAGTAGCTTGGGGTGTGAGGATTTCTCTGACTTGGTATAATGGAGACTATCTGATCTTGGGGAAAAAATAGGACCACCAGTCATAAAACATTTTCCCGTTGGCATGAAACCAGGCATGCTTAGTAAACATGGACCCACACTTCTATAGAGCTTCCATTGTTAGAAAGCAAAATGCAAAAAAAGTCCTAAGTACTTTAAATTCTTCTCACTCAAGTCTTATTTTGACACTCTCATGTCCTCACCTTATGCTCTTGCTGTATTACATGGCTGCATTTAACGGGCTCCTCTAATGCTACGTGCACTCAGCTTCCTCGTGTTCTATAGCCACAGGCTGCACCCACAGCCCCTAACTAGGTGTCTTATAAAAATGCACCCTGGTCACCACGGACACTTGGTGAGGGGGTATAAAGGTATCAGCAAGCAGGCATCCCCACAAACATGAAAAACAGGTGGGCAGGTCAATTTTTTCTGATTGAAGGACAGCCTTACTACACCATGCAGGTTCAATGAATGTTGAAGAAGATGACCCGTATACCACATGGGATGATGAAACAGAAGAAAACACAAAATTCTTGGTTCTAAATATTATAGCAAAATGGATGTAAGTAGGGGCAGGGCAGCCTATATCCTGTCATACATGATCAATTTGTCCTTTCCCCTAACTTTCATCACCTTTTTCCTGATATCCCCTGATTTCCATAGGACTGCTGTGGAAATGTTATTGTTAATCATGAAATTGTGGGGAGGTAAGGGGTCTGTCACTGACCAATGAGACCATGAATCAACCAACACCCTCATGGCTCTGCTCTCAGGACTTGAAAGATACCTCATCAGTCTACACAGGCCATTCGGAAGCCAGCTACCTTGAGCAAATCACTTGAGCTCTCTGGGCTCCTATTTTCTCATCTATGAAACAAAGACACCAATATGGATCTGCCTGGCAGGGTCAATCCTATACCAACATATCTGTCATACAGCTGTCTTCGGCAGATTGAAAACTAGGGAAACACTAAATTTTAGTGCTACTATTCTACTGACCTTTGCAGGAATGAGAATAAGTTCACACCAAGAAATACACTCAAGGCAGATTGAGATGACTCAAGTTTCAATGAGATGCAGGGGAACGTTCTATCAAAAGATCTGTGATGATAAATCTTAGCAGAGAAAAGAAAGAAAATACAGGGGAAAGGGATAGTCTAAACAGTGGTTCTCAACCTGTGGGTCGCGACCCCTTTGGTGGTCGAACGACCCTTTCACAGGGGTCGCCTAAGACCATCCTGCATTTCAGATATTTACACGACGATTCATAACAGTAGCAACATTACAGTTATAAAGTAGCAACGAAAATAATTTTATGGTTGGGTCACAACATGAGGAACTGTATTTAAAGGGCCAGAAGGTTGAGAACCACTGGGAGATGTTAGTTAGAACTAGATGGTGACTAGAATAGGTAAAAGACTAGACTAGATAACTAAGATGTGGTGAATCTTCTCTGTAGCACTTATTCCTTAGCGTTTGCTTCTCCCGAGCTCTAAGCAGCCCTGATAGTCTAACACAGAATTTCCATCAGAATTAATCCCTACTTTGTGCACAAAGTGTGAAGACTTAAGGGTAAATGAAAGATACTGGTGATTGCCATGGACTCAATTTAACATCTGGATTCCCTGCAGTGGTGCATGATCCAGCTGTAGGACAGAATCACTTGTAGTCAGTCATCCAAACCACTCACCTAAGGGATACATTTAAAACATGCATTATGTGCAACAAAAGGGTAAAACCTTGAAAAGGTTTTATGTGCCAAGTAAAGGTAGCTGTAAATGACTTTATTGCAATCATCGTTCATTAATATTTAATGTATTTATATGAAGGATACCACTTCACAATTCCCTATACATCCAAGCATTTAATAATGTAGAAACAGCTTATCTTCTTCAACTCACTGAGACTGGATTTGCAATAACTAGTAATGTTAAATGTATTTTTTAAAAAAATCAATAATAAATAAATGCATAAGCACTTCCCTCTAGGTGCTTCTGATGTTATTTACAAAATTAAAAAAAAGATGACAGACCCACAAGGGACTTGATAACCATTTCATTACCACCTCCCTGATTGTATATGGTGGAACTGTGTAATCTCTTTATTGAAATTGAAGTCTTTGGAAGGGATCCTCCCCACAGACATTAACAATAAGCATCTCATGCAATAACATAGTACTTAATGTAATATTCGTATTTTATGCACCAGGCCTTAACCGCTCGCTGGTTCTCCCACTGGAATTGAACATTTTTAACGCTCTGTGCTCTGCCTCAGTATTCAATTCTATATCTAATTTACAAGCTGTAAAACACAATATTCACAGATTACAATACATACAAAGAAGTTCTGAAGGCATAGTTGGTGGTGGCTAGCATGCGAGAGGCTAGTTTCTTTAAAGTGAAAACAAAAGAAGCCTCCACTTGGAAAATGGTGAGGTCCTTAAAAAGGTCTGATGATGAAGAGCGCTGTTCTGTTGCCTGGCCAAGCAACACAAAAGCATTATTTTGACATCAGGTGGTGTTTACACCTGTGTGGTCCATGGTCAAATATACCTATCCATCCTAGCTGGCCTTCCTTGAAGAGGTCAGCACAGAAGGGAGAAGGGCCCTGGATGAGCAGTGGGGAGAGCTGGTTTCAGCCCTGAGTTTTCACAAAGATCCTGGATGACTCTGAGCAAGTGATCTAGCTCCTCATTAAATAAATGGGTTGAACTAGACCAGTGATGGCGAACCTTTTGAGCTCGGTGTGTCAGCATTTTGAAAAACCCTAACTTAACTCTGGTGCCGTGTCACATATAGAAATTTTTTTATATTTGCAACCATAGTAAAACAAAGATTTATATTTTGATATTTATTTTATATATTTCAATGCCATTTAACAAAGAAAAATCAACCAAAAAAATGAGTTCGCATGTCACCTCTGACACGTGTGTCATAGGTTCGCCATCACTGAACTAGACTGTCTTGAAGATCCCTTCCCTCTCTAAAACCCTAGGCCTAAGTCCTTCACATGTGTGGCTACTTTGCAAAGCCCACTCTGACATTTTCCCATTAACCTCTAACTAGTACCTCTGAAATTTCCAGCCCCTTTCTCAGTAACAGAGAAATTATAACACTTGTCTCATGTTGCACAGTTCCCCAAACTGTGTTTTCTATGTTATCCCAATCCATCTAAAGCATATATAGGACATAAATGATGTGGCTGGATGAAGACTAAAGACAGGACTGAAAGGGCAAAATCACATGAAGCTGCAAAATAACTACCAAGTAATGGAAAAGTCTCAAAGTAAATGACCACTAGCCAGTTCTTTCATGATCATTCTAACTCAGCGATACGATAAGGGTCTGTGGGTTAGATGTCCTTGTGCAAAATGCATGCGTAGCGACCATACCATAACCCAGCAATCATAGGAATAGGATGTGGCAAAATAAGTTCACAACTGTGATTATGTGAAACACAGTTTATTCTCCTATTATTGTTTACTAAGTATTGTGTTATTTTCCATATGAACAACTGTTAACCTAATTTTGCCCTACCCTGCATATCTTACCCCACTTAATTCTACAGAAACTTTGTATGGACGTTATTATTCCTGGGCCAAGAGAGCTTACATGCCAAGGCCATAAAGCACTATAGAAACAGGACACAAACCCCGCTCAAACCTTTCTCCGAAGCCTAATGACTCTCTTATATGCCTTGCATAGCCACTGGATCAGAGAATAGAGTAATGGGGCAAACAGGAAACATAAGCTTTATAAGTTAATATATATATATAAGTTATATTATAAGTTATAGAGTTCGCACGCCGACGCTCTATCCACTGAGCCAAACCGACTAGGGCTGTAAGTTAATTTTAAACAGCTTCATTGGGCCAATGTTTGTACTTTGAAATCTTTGGCTTAGAGAATCTGCCTTCATGTTTTAAAGCTAATTATCACCACAGAATAGCCAGATTCCCAGTAGATCCTATACATGTTTATTTGTATCTATCACTTAGTTGTGAACGTTATATGTGGCAGATAATATTAAGTTAGCTGTCACTTATCCTTACACCAGTGGCAAGGGTGCCCATCTGGTCACTTGCTCTCCCAGCAACCTGGCTGAATACATTTATCGAAGGCCCATTGTGGTACTGCAGTCTCTTGCCGGGGTGTTCAGGTACTCAACTACTGATTTTTACATTCTTATTTTTTAGAAAGAACTGAGCAAGTGGCACCACAATTTTACTTGGGCTGTAGAAACTGAGAGACCTCAGCTTAACCACTGTGCCCGTTTCCTTCTTTCAATTAATTTTTAATAAATTGTCAAGTACAGTGGTGGTATCAAGACTGACTTACGGACTTACCTTAAATAGGAATGCACCAAAACCTTTTGTTGAAATCCAAAATCTCTGGATAGAAATTTAGATGTTTTGAAATGATTCTTAACTTTTTTCAAACTCTTGGCCCCTATATTTCCCACAGGATGGCATGCAGCCTTATTGCAGCAAAGTAAGGGAAGCCACTGTATGCGGGAGCCATGGCAGGTGCAGGGGAGGTGCTAGTGTTACATCATCTCACCTTGGTTTCATAAACTGATGCCACATCAGTTCAAATACAGATCAGTCTATTTTTTTTTTAAGCAATAGAAACTGTTATCATTGGTGTTGAATGCTTAGGATTGCTCTTCAACCTTCTAACAATACTACCAATAACAACAGCAATAATAATAAGTTGACACTAAGTCTCTCTAAACCACCCTTGTCCAATTCACATAACTGCAGAAACAATTTCTTATTGGCTAAAAGCAGATAAACTTGGCAAAAGCTAGTGTTTACTTCTCTCCCAAGAGACCACCCTTGGCTAAGTGTAAGCGAGCATAACTCTGAGAGCTTTCTTGCCCAGAGTGACAGGCAGCCCGAGAACAGATCTCCGTGCCTGAACTCCGCACCCTGGATTTGGATGATTTAACTATATATAAAGGCAGCACTCGGTTGATTTGAAAGATACATTTTATCAAGTTGTCAGCTTTCCAGGGCCAACTGTTTCAGAATCACTTATGAGTAAACTAGAAAATGATTTGGATTGTAGGAAATTTAAAGCTTACTTTCCCAGAATGTTGTGGCAAATCGCTGAAAAATAGACATGGAATCACACTCTGAAATTAAAGTGTCCCGAGTGTGTCCCGCTGGCGCCGAGCAGCTGCGTGGTCTAATGGATGGAGACCAGGGGGCAGAGTCAGGGGACCTTGCAACTGATTTCCACTCGGGCAGCAAATCACTGAGTGACCTTGGGAAGCTCAGCCAGCCCGGCCACAGAGAGCCCAGGGCTCTGGGCTCACGCCGCTCACTGCTTGTCCACCCACCATCTCTTGGGAGGCTCTGTCCACAGGGATGGGAAGCCTCTGGGTACAGGGACAAGGGAGGAGAGGCCTGGACCCCAAAGAGAACGGCCACCCCGCTCTTTTCCTCATCTCTCTCTCCAGCAGCCAGGACGACAGGCAGGGCCTGTGGGGACAGAACGGTTCTTGTGCTGTTTCCAGCCCCTTGAAATAAACAATTGCACGGTCAGTCCCTAGCGACCATTTGGAGGCCACTTATTCATCCACCAGTCTAGGAGATGATATTGGCCCTGGGTGCATTCCCAGGGGTTCCTTGAGGAGGATTAATATGTACTGACCATTTAGGACTTTGTTTAAGGATGCTGAGCTTCTCAATCATGTAAACATTCCTGACACTTTTGGTCTCCGGTTTTAGATATAATCATACCCGACGAAAACTCGCAGTTAACTGCATTTTCTTATATTGCATGAGTATATTATATAAATACACAGATGAACAATGTCCCTGGGCCTGGAGGTCACTTCTTTCTCTGTCATATGCCCTCTTGGCTACATAAGGAAGATAATACTGCCTGAATGATACCCTCATCCTGATAACCTGACCAGTTACAAGGCACAAGCAGAAAAAAATACCTACAGAAATTCCTGTTACCACATGACAGGGAGCGTCTGGGTGGTGGGACCTTGTACCAACATCCACCGCACTGCCCTGGGAACACGTGGCAGGACATGGTAGAAAGCCCATCTCCCGTCTTTCAAGAGGGTTTTCGACAGTCCCACTCTATTAATTCCTGACTCAAATCCTCTCCCGTCGATTGGGAACCACCAGATTTGAAACTCTCTCTCCTAAACCCTCACATCATCTGTGCACATAGAAGAGTGTGGGATTATCCACCAAAAACCGTCATTCTCATGACATTCTGTGTAGTAGAATCGAATTAATTCAGCTATATCAGAAGCCATAAATCTGGTTTATTAGGCAGTTAGATGGAAAAAGAAGGTATACGGATAGTCAAGCATTGTCTCGTTTTAAATAAAAAGGCAGCAGCTATTGTACTGCCACTGGATAGCAGAGGATGCTTCCTAGAACTCTCTGTACAACAAACTATGTGAAGCTCAATTCATCTCCCTCAGAAGAGCCAAGAGCTATATTGGCTCACCAGGGATCTGAGCCTGTGGTCCTCAGGTCGTCCGATCTAAGGAAGTGGATGGTGAGACCACTAAGTCGTCCCCACCAGCTAATGGGCCCCTGGAGAGGATACATGTGATCAGAATGATTTATGGATTAGTGCTGACCTCTAAAACTACTTTAGGACAGGACTGGAAACATAAAACCACTTTCTCTGTGCAGTGTCTCAGGCTGTTGTTACTCCAGCTTTGTAAAATGGCACACGAGGCTGGGACCAATCAATGCTAGACCTTTCAGCTTGCTGACCTCCATCAGGAAAAGAACCTTCTAGAAGAGACAAAAGCACACGCCCATGTTTAATAGAAAAAAAAAAAGCCACCTCAGCATTGCATATGAGATCATGGGACCTCAGAGGGCAGGGTTCCCCACTTCCCATAGGACAAAATATTTCTAGGAGAATAAGGTGGGAAGAGTCAATTCCACATTGTTCCCCATGGAATAAGTTCTAATATCAGAAAAGAAAGTCTTTTGTTTTTCTGAATGAGGAATCTTCCCTCAATTCTGTCAATTACCTCATACATTTTTTTCAAAAGGTTTTTTGGTAATATTTTGCCATAAAATTCCTGCAAGTAAGAATGTGGCTAGATATCGACTTCACTTGAACATGGGTCATCAAGGGAGGGCCATAATCACTCATACACAGCAAGCCCATGTTGTCCAGAGACAGGCTGGCTCGCTCGAGGGATGGAGAGAAAAAGCGATGGATGGAACAAAACCACATAGCCAGCATGGCTCAGTTGACAGAGCATAGACCTCTGAACCAGGAGAGGTGTGGAGGCACAGCTAACTCAGTTTGGTGCTTTTGCCCATTCATTTCAAAATATGTTTCATAGAATCAATTTTTATAAATGAAAACGTGTTTCCTTGTTTGTTTGTTATTTGTTTATAAGCAACCTTAGTTGACAGGTTAAATTTATATTTTTCAGAACATTCGTGTGCTATATGCTCAAGTCCAAACAGCTCAGATATTGTTTCCTACAATTAAATGCATATACATATGTGCTACCCATGCAGTAGGATTTACTTGATTAAGCTACATTTAGTTTCTCTGAAAATTTTATCAGACAGGAAAATATTTACAACCTAAACTTATTTTTAATAATTTAGAAAGTAATATATTCTTACTGTAGAAAATTTGGAAAATACAAATTAATATAAGGAAGTTAATAAAAACGATCCATTATCCCACCACTCAGATAAAATGTTTAATATACATTCTTCCATCCAATTTTCTATGTGTATATGCAAACACACATAGAATATACGGAAACGAATTTACATAGTCAAATTCTTATTTGTATCTAGTGTTTTGTAACTTTTTTATTTCATATGCTCCAGGTCCTATAGCCAAAGGGTGAGACAGTTGAAAAACCTCTTCAAAGTGATTCCCATTTTCATTAGAACCTGTTCAAGTCACTGCCAGTTAGAAGTAGGAAGATTCAAAGTCAGTTAAGTCCACTCCACACATTTGCAAATAGGCCTAACAAATGCACCAAAGTTCTTTCTTCCTTCCTTCCTTTCTTCCTTCCTTTCTTTCTTCCTTTCTTTCTTCCTTCCTTCCTTCCTTTCTTTCTTTCTTTCTTTCTTTCTTTCTTTCTTTCTTTCTTTCTTTC
>NW_006297890.1:330571-347149 GCF_000327345.1 Myotis davidii
TTCCTTCTTTCTTTCTCCCTTCCCAAGCAGGTTTCACTCGACTACTTATAAACAATGACAAATGCTGCTCCAAACTTTGTAATATGGCTCTCTCTCTTTGTGTGTCTCTCTCACATATATGCCATATACACACCAACTCCAAGTATGGTCTACAATGGTGATGTAATTGTTTTCCAAGTTCATATTTATTTAAGTATAATACCTTGCCTCACTGCAGATATCTTAATGAAATATTATATTCATTGTCAACTTGTGGCGGGAATAAATTATTTGGCTTGATATTTAGTAAATCTTAAAACAGACATTATAGAGTGACAAAATTGGCTTACTTTCATTTCTTTTCCCCTGAAATATCAGATTTGAGTGGAGAGAGACTCTTGAAGAAGGTGCAGCTGGGAACCTGGCCTGGAATGTGCACCATAAATGAGCAAATGTGTCGTGATGTGAGAGAACCAAGCCTGCATTCCATAAAGCCATCGATGTCTTGCCTGTAAGTCAATAATGGCCAGACTGGCAGCCTCCTTTGGAAAAAGGAGGCTATGATAGGCCAAGGGAGTGTTGGGGAGGAGATGCAAGCAGAACCCCAAATCTTCAAAATGTCTTACACCCTAGACCCAAAAGATCGCCTTGGGTAATTCTAAGGGGAGTTGTTCTAACAATTGCACCAAATGAGATGCTGCCTGAGGTCTGTCATGTAAAAAGCAAGCATTTGGAAAGATAGTTGGTAATTTCCATGGGGTATTAGAGAGCAATACAGATTATCCAAACCACGAGAGAAACTCGCAACGGTGCTGCCTGGCCACAGATAAATTCTGAGGTAATTTTCCATACTCCAAAGATCGCTTAACCTTACATATCTTTCTTTAAACAGCAACTTCCCAAATAATCTAGTTATTTACTTATAGTGACAATGAGGGGATAGATAGAGGATAAAATGGTGGTAGAATAAACCACAGAGAAACTGAAAGAAGGCATAGCTGACTCAAAGGCTACGACAATCAAGATAGAGCTCTGAAGAAATTATAATACATATCAAAGAAAATAGATTTTATTTTGCAATTAGATTTGCCCACAGTTTTTCAGAAATAATTATTCAATAGAAAAAAACTTTTTATTCCAGGCCAATACTTTTATTTCTGAAACGTGATGGTAAGACGTAGCGGCTCCCTATTAACATGAGCTTTTTCATGTATTTATCCTATGGCTTCATTTAAAAGCATTGAGAACCTAGTAGCTTTCTTTTGATTTACTTTAATTTTTAATTGGATTTATGGGGGTGACATTGATTTATAAAATTATATAGGTTTCAGGTGTAGAATTCTATAACACATCATCTGTATATTGTATTGTGTGTTCACCACCCAAAGTCGAGTCCCCTTCCATCACCATTTAGGAAGGCAATTATTCAAAGGCAGGGGCCAATTTGTGTTCAGTTTCTCATTCTCAGCGCCTGGCACCTAGAAGCTACTAAATAAATAATCAAAGAAGAGAGGGAGGAAGGGAAACAGGAGAGAAGGACTTTGTCACTCGTCCCCAGGTACCTTTAGGCAGCTGCCTTCTGATCCTAAACATCATACTGAGGACCAACTTGGAGACCACTGAGGTCTGGATGCATCACACCTTCATCTCATGGAGTCCTATAAACCAAAGCTATTTCATATCTTGAGACTTTCTTCAGAAAAGAAAATCTACTGGAATGTGTGTGAGGACAGGGGTTTTTATTTGTTTTGTTTAATGCTGTATACCCAGCAACTAGAACAATGCTAGATACGCATAGCAAATCACTAAAAATCTGTCAAATTAATAAATTATTATTTTAACCAAATATACATTAAATAAATAAATGTATATACTTTTAAAAATCTAAATATATTTGCATATATTTTTAAACGTGTACAAAAGCACAGGACACATGGAAAATTACATGCACAACTGCTAACATTCATTAGCTCGGGGTCTGAAATAGTAGAAAGGAGTTGGAGTGGTTACATAAGTTTTTCTTCTATAGAAGGAGAAAAAGGTGATCAAGTAGAGTACTTTAACAAAAAAAAACCGCAAAATTCTTCCTGGGCCAGGAGAAGATGACTCAATGTATTTCCGATAGCCAAGAGTTTTAAAATTCATCAAAAGGGAAAAAACATCAAGGGCATATAAAGTTTCATGGCAAATCTAATTTCATTGTATAAACTTTATTTAGCAATAATTTAACTTATTTCTAAAAAGCATTCCTTATCTTTTTTTTATTTTCATTAGTTACCAGAGTGAATTTTTTCCCTTCCTTTAAAACAGTAGCTAAATGTAAAGGGAAATCTCCAAGCCTGTATACAATTTTCACCAGTTCATTATCCATTTTCCTTGCCCTGCACACAGTATGGCAAACAAAAGAGATGTGAACAGTCTCTTCTGCTGGCTCCCACAGAATGTTCTGGAAGCACAAACAGAACACTAGCTCTCTGCAAAGGCAGAGCTGATGCTGCCGGCCACAGAGGCAGGCCTCAAGGCTCCAGCTCATGCCATTGACTTTCATAAAAGAGGAGAGCTGAGCCATACATTAAAATACACTGTGGTATTTTATTGAGACAGTGAAGTTTGGTTTGGTGTGACAACATGTTTAATACTTTTTTCAGTCTTCTTTCATGACATTCCCAAAGTTCCATCTGTAAACGTATTTTTCCAACAACAGAAATATTTATTGTAATTATTATTGATAATGTACTGTGGGGCTGAGATGGAATTTAAGACCACAGTATTTCATTTTTACTTGCAGTATTAGGGTATATGCTTTCGGGACTGAGGGATAAACCGTAAGGATAGAACTACATAGCACTAAAGATCTCTGGAATTATGTTAAGACATATAAAGGATGTGATAAGGCCTTTCCCTGTCCCACAGCGCAATCTGTAAGGAAGCGCCAGATGGCTGGGTGTGAATTCGGATTTGGGAAAATCCTAAGAACAGGGGAACTTTGCCCAGGGAAGGAGGTACAGTCCACTTCCCCCAAATCCCCTCCAGCTGCTTCCTAATACCTGAAGTACCAACCGAGTTGCTTTATTAAGACTTGTTGCTCATTAGGCTAGAAATACTCCTGAGGAAGGAGAGACTTCGCAGCAATGGTCAGTGCAGCTTTGTTTGCTCTCAATCCTTTCCTGGCGAGAGGCAGAGAACACAAGACCAGGTGCAGTCAGGGAAGAACACAGTCTCCTGAAGGTCTGACCTGACATGCAAAGACCTCGGTGTGGATTAGATCAGGGCACCTGGCGGCACAGGAAGCCCTCAAAATAACTTGTGACTTTAAGACTGGCCAAAAGAAATACACTCTGCAGAGTCCGGGACAGGACATGAGGTTCCCTCAGAGCCCAGCATGCACACCTGGCCTGCAGCAGTGCTGCGGCTGGGCTCCCGGCCTCTGCTCTGGGCCTCCAGCCCTTCTCTGCAAACCTGCACAAGCTTCCGAGGACTGCCCCCTGCACGGAGGGAACTTTCAAACTCCCGAGCAAGGCTTACCCTGTCTTCCAAGATCCTACCATCTCCCTGCCTGGGCGGGGGCAGAATAACGGCTTCTCAAAAGGTACGCACGTCCTAATCCTTGGGACCTGTCAATGTCGTCTTATACAGCAAAAGGGTCTCAGCAGATGTGATAGAATTGACCCTCCCACGATGGGGAGACTATCCTGGATTCTCTAGGTGGACCCTAAATGCAATCACAAGTGCCCCCCCCCCACCCCCCTGCAAAAGGAGCTGATGAATGACATTATCACGCTCCCAAATCTGTCTCAAATGCCTTCTCTGGTCGGAATCTGTTGTGAATGTTCGGTGTCCCATAAAATAGCCTTGGCATCCAATGTTCAGCCGCAGTTCAAATAGTCGTCTAGCTGCTAGTTGTTCTCAAGGCTGACCTAGATACAGAACAGCCAGCCTCAAATATCTTTCCAGAAGAGACAGCCTGGATCAACCTGCACATCCAGAAGTGACCACTCACAGAGCACGCCAGGAACATGCGCTGATCCGTTACCCACTTTCCTGGACTCAGAAGCAAAGAAGAGCCGTTCCTGATCCAAAGAAACCCTCTTCTGTTTACGCTAGGGAGCGCTCCCTCAGAAACCCTTGCCCGCCTCGCGTCTGAAATAGGTCTCACATGGGAAGAAGGATTTGAGTGCAAATGACAGTAAAACATCATCCAGAGAATCTGGATTAAAAAGGAGCGAATGTCACCAAAAGCAAGAGCAGTGTAGCTTTGAGTAATGCATTAAAAAATAAGAAAAAACCAACAGCAAAAGGGTAGTCGTCACCCTTATGAAACAGCTCAGGTAGCAAAGAGCATGCGCAGAATAGATCTAAGCGTGGACTCAAGATCAGCAGCCTTTCAGCACTGAACTGAGCCCCTGAACCCGTCTGCCATAGTTGATTTGACTTATTTCTTATTGCAATTATTTAAACCGTTTGAGCTTCGATGCTACTATGACCAATGTTGCGAAGAACGTCTCTAGTCTTAGCTGATCTTCACTTCTACTCATTTCTAAGATTCTTTGAGGAAGACCACCGGATCCAAGACTTTTATTCTTATGTTTAAAACTGCATGTTTGAAAAGCATATGAAAATTGCTATCTTCAAAAGTTTGCTCCAATTAGCGTACTAAACTTATTTACACCCCAGCAACATTACACGTCAGTCTTTCAACATGTTGATCCCTTCACACCCCAGGACTTTGACTGTTCTATGCACTCTGCCTGGAATAGTAACATATCCGAGCACCTGTTTCAGAGATGTCTGTTACTGTTCCTTGATCTGACCTTTATTTCTCAGGATGGCACCTTTCTATTACAGTGTTTATACCATTATAATGCATTTTAGTATCTAGTAGGACAAGTCCTACTCCATTCTCCCCATCATTTACTTTTTAAATTTTTCTTTTTGTTTTTTTTTAAATTACTCTTTTATATTTAAATTTTGTCAAGCCAACCAGATTTTAATTGGAATGATATGAAAACTGCTAATTAAGTGAAAAGATAATTTTATTTTATAGGATTTCCATCCAAGAATGCAATATGCACTCCCATATCATTCACATTTTCTTTTATATTGCTCAATAAAATTTTGTGATTTTCTTCATAGAGGTGTCAAACATTTCTTGATAATTCATAGTTGTAGTCGTCATTATATCTTCTAACATATTTATTGTTATTATATAGAAGTGTCACTGATGCTTGTGTATTTATCCTGCAGCCATTCACTTTTGATTAACTTGCTTATTAATTCGAAACATTATTTAGTAGTTGTCCTGGATTTCCTAGATGTGTCTAATCATACTGTCATCATATAACCATAATTTTTTTTCCCCTTCTATAGTTGTTCTTCTTACTTTCATAGTTTATTGTATTTGCCTGAACTTTCAGACAATGCTAAATAACAATGGTGACAGTAAGAATTCATCTCTTGTCTCAGGTTTAAATGAAAATGTCTCCACTGCCTTACCATGAAGTATGAGGTTGGCTCTTGGTTTCAAATGTCCTTTATCAGGTTAAGGAAACACCCTTCTATTCTTAGTGTTCCAAGGAATTTATCAGGTATAGATATTTAATCTTATTGAAGACCTTTTCAGCATCTACTGACATCAGCAATCTTAACATTAGTGCATTTAGTGATTTGATGATTATATGAATGCATTTGCTAATATTAAACTATCATTATAATCCTAGAATGAGTATAGATGAGTATTCTTTTAATGTATATTGAATGGTCTGGTCTTTTACATACATTTCCCATCTCTATTTATATATGTAATTGGTCTATTGCCCTCTACATATGTGTTATCAGAGTTTGACACTAGGGTTCATAAAAACTAAACCTCACACAGGCTGGGATATTTTTCTGTTTTGTTCACTGCTATATTCCCTCTGCCTAGGACAGTGCCGATGAGTACTTGATAAATAGGTTATATTTGATATTTTTAAAGTTCTTGAGTTAATGTTCATAATTGTTCTCATAAAATTATTTATTTCATCACTTTTTCATATTTCTTGGAACCTATTCTTTCATGTATTTACCAGAAGCTTGTGTCTTATTAGTTTCTTCAAGATCTGTTGTCTGGATTTCATTTTTCTTTCTATTTCTTTTTAGTTTCCTAATTCACTGAATACTTTTGTCTTCACTTTTATATCAATCTATAAATTTTCTTGCTTTCTTCACAACTTAAGTATACTGCCTATTTCATTTATTTGTATTCATTCTTTTATTATGAAAAATTATTAAATTATGAACACAACTTTGATTAAAACCTTGCCCATATTCTGTAAGTTGATAGTTTAGCACAACTGCATATCAGAATCATCTGTGAAGCTTTTTAAAAAGACAAATCTTAGCCCTGGCCAGCTTTGCTCAGTGGTTAGAGCGTCAGCCCATATATCAAAAGGTGGGAGGGGGGTGGTTCAAGGTCATATGCTTTGGTTGTAGGTTCAATCCCAGGCCTCAGTCAGGAGTGCATGCTGGAGGCAACCAATTGATGTATCTCTCTCATGTCGATGTTTCTTTCTCTCTCTCTCTCTCTCTCTCTCATTTTCTTTCTCTCTCTCTCTCTCTCTCTCTCTCTCTCTCTCCCACTCTCTACAAAAATCAATGAAAAATATATCCTTGGGTGAGGATTAAAAACAAAACAAAACAAAACACAGAGCTCACCCAGGACCTATTGACTCAGAATCTCTGAAACAGGGCTCAGGCATCTGTATTTTTGGAGAACCCCATAGGTGATTCTCATGTACACCCGAGTTCACACACATAGTTCTTCTGTGCCTGTATCTCACACTCAGAGTTTAAGTGGGGTACAGGAGAATGGCTGGTAACTCAAAGATAGCAGGTAGCTTTAAGCATGGTGTGGAAGGATTTGGACTTTGTGCCAAACTGTAGATACAAGCAACATCAAAAGTTTGTAGCAGGGTTAAAGATTAGATATGATCAGTTCTTTTGTAAAATAACTCTGGAGTTACAATATGAAAGAAAGAATGAAGAAGAAGAGAGAGGAACTGTTACTAGCCTCACTGCTATCACCACTATCATTATCACTATCTGTGGGGCCTCATAGCATGGTTCCCAGCAGCTTTAGGATCACTGGGAAAGGTAACATGCCAATTCTTGGGCCCCAGATCAGGAACCCTAAGGGTGAGGCTCGGCAATTTGTGTTTTCAATTGGTGTTTCTGCAGATGTCTCTCATGCACGTTAAAGAACCAATGCTTCATAGTTATTTTATTTTTTATTCAATAAAGGATATGGTATTTTATCTATCCACAGTAACATAAAAATGTATTCATTCATTTCAAAGATATTTATTATCTGCTGTGTTCTAGCCCCTCAGGGATGCCATGTAGAGCTTACATAGTTAGTACATTGTTCTCTATGTGACTAGCACCCCCTGAAATTGTGCATTGCACAGCACAATCTATCAAACCACAGGCTATTACTTCACCCCAGCTATGCACTAGGTTGATATTATGGAGAAAAAGCCAGACAATATTATTGTACTCATAGAGTATGCATTCTTTTCAAGGAGACATTAAATCGGTAAACAATTAAATGCAGAAGATGGTTAGAGACCGTGGAAGTGCTTTGAAGAAATTAAACAGACTACACGACAGAGAAAATATTTTACTCTCAAATCCTTGCGTATATTCACCAATGCACCCACAATCTTTTTGAAACAAGGTGAGGAAAGAGATCGCCCTTTCAAACATACTCCATCTCTCTCTTGACTTGCAGGTATTGGCACAGCCCTGCTCCCTCTTACCATCTACAGCCCTTCAGAAATCACAGTGATGGACGTGGGTCCTCACGGCAGACCACACACACAGGCGACGCACAGCAGCTGACTCCGTCTGGCAGGACAGGCCCTGATTGGGCACATGCTTTGGGAGGTGGCGCTCCTAAAGCTGCGGACTGCAATGCTCGGAGGCACCATGAGCAACAACGTGGCTTTGTTCTCCCTGCCATGGTAGTTTACACTATTATTTGACCGCATGCAAAGGGCAGAACACACTTTCAGAATTTTTATTGATCAAATAGATCCCTGTTCATAGGCAGAGATGTAGGATATAGTAGAATGTGGGTTTTATGAACTAGGTTGACTTGTTTCATTGTCCACAGGAATTTATAAGACTTCTGTCAAAGACGTAATCTGACCCTGGAGACGTGACTCAGTGGTTAGAGCATTGGGCTACACACAAGAGGGTCGAGGGTTTGGTTCCTGGTCAAGGGCATGTACCTGGATTGCAGGTTCAATCCCTGCCCTGATCAGGGCTTATATAGGAGGCAATCAATTGATGTCTTTCTCAGATTGATGTTTCTCTATCTATCTATCTATCTATCTACCTATCTCTCTTCTCTCTATCTCTTCCCTTGCCCCCTCCCTTTCACGCTCTCTAAAAACCAATGAAAAAAAATATCCTCACTGCTTGGGTAAGGATTAACAAAACAAAACAAAACAAAACGGGGTAATCTCCAAATGGTCGTGATGTTCCCTGAGTATAACATATCTGAACTTTACTTCTTTTTCTTTTTGTTGAATTTATTGGGGTGATACCAGTTAACAAAATTATACAGGTTTCAGGTGCACAACTCTACAACGTACCATCTGTACACTGTATTCTGTGTTCACCAACCCAAGTCTTCGTCCATTACCATTTATCTCCCTATAGCCTCTTCCATCCCTTTCCCCCCACAATCTGAACTTTCGGTGATCTACTTCTAGTTCCCTCTCATGTCACCAATAGAAAAAAAAGGCGAGGCCCTGTAAATGTGTCACAGGGTGAAGTATAGTGACTAGAGAAATCAAAAATCATGTTTTAAGTAGATGGAGCAAAATAATTCTCATTTCTCTTTCCCCTTCCTCTTAAGCACAGAATCTAAAGGCTTCCGTCTATTTCCTCCCTAAACTCCATTTTTGTCCGATCAATGACAAGTCACGTTAACAGCAGTGTTTAATTCTATCAATATGTGACCAATTGTGCTGGATTGTTTGGCCATTGATTTCACTTAGTCTTACAGTTGAGTCTGAAAAGAACTGCTTTTCCATGCAAAGCCTCACACAGTGGCAAACGCTGTGGCTTGTACCTATGATGCCACTTTATTTTTATTATCTTTTCAAAATTTTATTGATTTCAGAGAGGAAGGGAGAGGGAGAGAGAGATATAAACATCAATGATGAGAGAAAGTTATTGATCAGCTGACTCCTGCAAGCCCTCTACTGGGGATCGAGCCCGCAACCCAGGCATGTGCCCTTGACCGGAATCAAACCTGGGACCCTTCAGTCCCCAGGCCAACTCTCTATCCAGAACCAAACCGGCTAGGGCTGATGCCACTTTAAGAATACTCAGCTCACATATCAAAGCCCAACCCTCTGATGTAAATATTATTTCTGAAATCACAGGGTCATCACTTTCCCCCTTAATTAGCCTTGAAAGAGAGCATGGCCCAAAATGTCCAGTGAAGAGATAAGAAAGAAAACAAGAAGTGTTGGAATTAAGCCACTGAAAAAAATTCAGTATCCCAATGGGCCACGAAAGATAGGGTCACGAACAACTTTGAATTCAAACGGTTAGGCTTTGATGCTCTTCGATTACTTCAGCCTTATGAATAGTTTTCCAAAATGGCCAGCCACGTTATTCTGGACCACATTCCCAGGTCCACGGCCCCACCAAGTCCGTCTGTCATGCACTCACACACGCACAGACATACTGGCACATCCCTTCCTTCGCTTCCAAAGCGGCTGTCACTTTTACGAAGGCGAAGCCCATCACTCCCCATCCAGGCACACGCAGGAGCCTCTCCATGGTGAAGGTGACAAAGTCCTAAACACTAGCCCACAACCTCCTGAGTTAGTCAATTGTACAAAACACCCACGCCGCCACGTCCAGGATAGGGACAGCGAGGGCAGGCCTCTAAGAAAGAGGAGCTCCCCATCATTCAAGGTGACCTTAGATTTGGAGTCTGAGCTCCTCTGCCCAGAGCGAGTCACAGTCAAGGGCTCTCTTTGAAAGGGGGCAGCCTCGGTCCGTTGAGGTGGTCAGCGAGAATAGGCCCCCGCACGCAGCGAGGCCAAAGCAGCAGCCCGCCACCGCCAAGGCCGCGGCCCGCGTGCACCCTGACGGCACTCGGCTTATCAATTTACTTGCAAATGGCTCCCTGAAGTATTAACCCAGGTTAATTATTCGTCAAATATGATTATGCAATGGTAATGTAAAAAATCGGAAATGCGGGATGGAATTTTTCACTCCAGCGGTTTGGCAATTGTGGCAGCTGGTGGAGGAGCTCGAGTAATTACCAGGCCATTCCAGCTGGTGGCTCAGCGCTCTGGCGCAGGAGGGGCAGGCGGGGAAAGCAATAAAGAGCCGGGGGAGCGGGGATATGAGCCGTGCCAATCGACGTGGGGGAAATTTCACAGCTGCTGGTGGTGATAAATGAGAAACGGTGGCCCTGCTTCTAATCAATACATGTAAATGCTACTCATTACAGCCTTTATACACACTTCTCAATTAGCTCTTCCTCCCACTGGTAACAGGGAATGTCACGCTTTCTGGACTGTGAAAGTGGTTCACCTGCAGCCCGAGCCGCAGGGACAAGGCTCACAGCGCGCTGGGCAGCAGGTGGGAGCGCTGAAGGCCCAAATTCCTCCCTAACACCCCGAAACCCATTCCCAAGGGCGGCCTTTTCATTAAACCGCGCCTTTTAAGATACCACTTGTTCATTTGAGGTGGCTGATAATCCCTCCCAAACCCCACTTAGCACCTACAAATTCAGAAGCGTTTTAGGAGATGGTTCAGAATAGATGGTTGTTCAAACAACTTCTTTTCTTCCTCTTTGAAAAAACCATCTTTTTTGTTGTTGTTCTGAGTAATAAACTTCATTGTGATTAAGTGCCTTTTCCACATGTATTTGTGAAAATGTCTTCTAAAAAACAATCCCTAATTTGTGGTAGGTAGTTTCATCTGACTTTTGTGTAGGGAGATAAGGGAATACTTTAAATCAGAAAATCCCAAGCCCTAGTACGCTTAGCTCAGCATGTTGGTTGTACCTACATAACTTCTCTCCAGTGAATTTTTTTACAGCTCAGATGCAGTTCCATACATTGTCAACGGTGTCAAATAGCGTGGCCTCTGTGTTTCTAAATCAGGCATCCCGTCTTTAAAGAGTAAAATTCTTAAGGAAAACTGCTGGTCTCCTGCTGTATGGTACAGAAAAGGGGAAGTTATTTGAATTTGATTACCTGCATTTGCTTTGTTTCATCTGATATGAAATATAATTTTTCCCAATAAAATATATCCTACTGAAAGGAAAAGACAGTAAAGGACACCTTTTTAATGTTTTTTTAATTATATTTTACTAGATTCTATGCAGTGAAACATTTTTAAAGAATTATAATAATTCTATTTAAAGTTTGAGTTGTTACCTGATTTTTAAAAGTCACTTAAGTCATGATAACAATAATGAGTGAGGAGCCAGAACGTCCATTACTTCAAAATCAACTTGTATGATCAGCCCACTGCCCAAGCTGAGTGTGGGAGTGTGGGGGAGGGGAATCTAGTTCCAAAGGCTTGCCTAAAGAATGTTTCATAGTTAAGTCAGTTCAGGTCAGATTTCATCTAACTTATTTCTAGAGCAGCTGTGGAATGCTAAGCGCTTTTCTGGACAATAAGAGTGCAACAGTAAACACAGTAGGCCCAGTTGCTATTCTCATGGAGCCTGGGATTCTACCCCGCTTCTCTGGTGTTACTAAATCTTGAGATTCCCCAGAGAAAGCTGTTCGTCTAAGGAAGCACAGATATAATGGCCAGGCATGACTTAAAAATAATTTTTCTGATCACACTAAGAAATGCCCAGTTACCAAGATAAAGGGTCTCCTGTTGAATCATTCCGTCTGAGCTGAGGAGCACACACTCTTTTCAGATATGTCTATTTTCATTGTGATATTCCAAAAGCCATACCCACTCTTATCCTGATCCTGGATTTTATCCTAACTGCATTTAGAGTCTTTTACTAAACATGGATGCCGGCAAGAGATTTGTTCTTAGAGTCCAATATGCTCCCACAGAATTTCAGTTAAATTCCTTTTCAGAGGTAAATGCACTTGCTTCCCTCTGCAGAAGACTTAAATCAGAGAGCAGGAATAACTGGTGATTCTAGTAGGAGATAAGAAATGGCTTATATCTGGCTGCCATGCTGCCTGAACACATGACGACGAGAGATCCACGCAACTGGATACTTTCGGTTTTTCTTTCTTATGTCCTAGTGATATACATGTCAAATAAGAATAAAATACCACCAATTTCATCCTGTGCACATTTGTTACTGATTATAATCAGTATTTTGTATAAAAACTGACAGCATACTAGAATTTTATATTTTTATACCAAAAACCCAAACATACAGTCCTTATGCAGAAATATTTCCCATTAATAATAATCAAATTGAGATACATACATATTGTGACCCACTTACTTATATGTAATTATCCCTATGTCCCAATTTTTGCTAATGTTCCTATTAGCTGCCTACGCTCTGCTCCAGCCCTAGCATGCAATTTAAGTCTAGGATTCAGCTTTTCTATATCTGGGTAGCAGATCTTACCAGTAGTTGCTTGATAAATTAAAAGCATTGTTTGAGTAGAGTTTAGAAATTTCATGTTGCCCATATTGAAATTAACCTTGGAGGGATGAAAAACAAATTAAAATATAAATGCAAATACATATAAATGATATTGCCCACACTATCTATTCTCATGGAGAATCCAGATAGATCTTGTCATGTCTTGGCTCAAACCTTTCCAATAAGTTAAATAGAGTAACTTAAAGTCAGAGTCCATATAGTGGCCAAACATGAGAGTCAACAGTAGACATAAGGGAGAACCAAGGAACATGGCTCTCAATTCCAGATCCACACTTTAAATTTGCCTTCACCTTCTCACAGTAGGCCCTTCCTCAAAAGTTTACCTCCTCCAGGGGGTGGATTTTAAGCAAACATGAGTTCTTGAGTTTGTGAATTCTAAGGAATCCATGCCTGGCCTCCACTTTTCTTTTTCCTGATCCCTTTGGATATGACATGGTTTGCACACATGCCCACAATACCATATCTTACGCCTTAGCCAGGCCGAATTAAATGGACATGGTGAGGAGGATTGGGTCCATGGTGCAGATAAAGACGTGTGTCCTTGCTGTCTGGCGTAAGAGCTGAAAATGAGCCAGACTGGAATGGAAGCTGTCACTTTGCATCATATCAGAGTGACCTGAACAATGTAAAGAAATTAAAAGCTCCCGGTGGCAATGGATCCCATTTCAGTCATTAGCTGTGTGGGAGGGACAGGCCCCATTCAGAAAACTGGATCCAGTGGGAGTCTTTGGTCTCAGGGGATTTGCCACTAATGCCACTTTATGCCCCACTTCTCTTTAATGCACACCAAGTACAAACAAATTTCTATTCTTTGTTTTTATTATTATTTAGGTTCAGCTACTGTGGATGGAGAAAGAAAAACAAAACAAAAGAAAAACAAGGCAACAGAAGTGAGGAAGATCCCATGCGTTACAAAGCAAGCCTAGGACTGGCTCTTATTTCAGGCTCAGAAATATGAAAAAAAAGTAATATATTTTTTAACAGAAAGTCTCAGAATATATGCTTCAATCTTGGGAGTTTCAAAAAAGGCAGCGAATCAGGCAGAAGGACAGAAGGTTACAGATTAGTACTGGTCATTGCTCAAAGAGTACAGGTTATAAATAATAAAGGAGGAACGGGTGAAGGACACTAAAATATAACCGGGGACCCACAATGGAATAATCAAAGCAGAGAATCTAATTTCAGCTTTAAAAATACCATCTCACATTGAATTCCAACTGTATAGGAATCTTTCTGCTAACACATTCCACAGACACATAAATGCCCACCTCACATATACACGGCTCCCAGCTTTCAAAGTAAGTACTAGGCTAGTATGTGATTTCGAGTCTAACGGCATGGTATCTTTTATAAAGTGAAAAATAGTATTTGCTATGGAAGTTAAAGTGCAATTAAAAAGAAAGACAGGAAGACTAAAGAGGATAGTGATAAACATTTCCATATAAAGCCCCAGGATCTATAATTGTATATAGTCGATAAATTGTATGATACATAGACATTTTACATTAGGCGTCTCACACACACTTGGATTATTTTGGTAAATGTACCGATGTTTCCATAGGCAATATCCAGCTTCTCCTTCCTCCATACACAGCCACACATGCAAGAAAGAGAAAGCCTATGCAGACACTTAAGGATGTTTCTGTATCTCAGCTAACTGTCCCGACCGAAATGCAGGTAAATTCAACTGCTGAAAACAAGTCTGGCTTTCTAGAGTCAGGAAAACCTGTTAGATGAATCTTGGCGGGTGCCTTTTAAATTAGTCTGTGAGTCCATAATTTGTATCCACTGAATGCTTGTGGTGGTTTTGCTACAAGAATCAGTCAACAACCATCGGCTTTTGGTGGTTGTGGTTATTGCTGCAATTTATTTGTAATCTCTTTCCACGAAATGAGCCCCTAGTACTGGGTAGAACATTCGAGAATTACACTCTCCAATAAGTCTCAGAAGCCACTGTTGTCACCAGAATGACGACAGCTGTAATGAGAATAGCAAGACTATTCACACTGTCTGGAAAGTTATTCTTATTTATTTCAAAATATAGCCCAGCCGGCGTGGCTCAGTGGTTGAGCACTGACTTATGAACCAGGAGGTTGTGGTTCGATTCCTGGTTAAGGGCACATGCCCAGGCTATGGGCCCGATCCCCAGTAGGGGGTGTGCAGGAGGCAGCCGATCAATGATTCTCTCTCATCATTGATGTTTCTATCTCTCCCTCTCCCTTCTTCTCTGCTATCAATCAAAATATATTTTTTAAAAAACAACATAAAAAATACAACTGGCTGTTTCATGAAAGCACAGTTGTTAATCACCAAACAGTACATCTGAATAGTGCAATTTAATTTCTGAAAATGCACAAAGATAAACAGAATGTCCTTATCTGTGGAAATTTAGTAGCAAACTGAATTTTGTAGCAAAATAGCCATAAATGGGAGTGATCTTCATGTCCATGGCCCTTGTTTACTACAGTGTTCAGATGCAACGTCCCGTAGATGTTAATATGAATGAGCCCCAGAGCCCCATGAGCCTGTGTCAGGGAAGCCCACACTATGGACGAGGGGACACAGCCACGCAGGGTTCTGAAGGGCTGGGGAACATTTTAGGTTTCTTGGTCATGGTTAGTCACTATGGGCATGCATATATGAAATTTAATTTATACTCTATATATGTTTACAAATACTTACATTATTATTAATTTACAGATTCAAACTAATTAATTAACTTTTCTTCTTGCCATATGTGAAGCTATTGAAATGTCAGTATATATACTTTAAATTAAAAAAAATAAAAAGAGAATAAAGGTCCAGTCATGGAAACCTGCAATTCCCTTTTTAAGAAACTAAGGAATCATTGCTGAGGCAGTACAACCAAAACAGATGCCTTCAAATTATCCAAGACATTTTGAAAATGCACAAGAGATAACAGAAATGTTACAGTTTTTTAAATCCTGGCCAAGCCAAATGGACTATAGAAGCAGCCCCACAAAAGTTTTGAAATTGCCCCAAATTTGAACGCAATTTATTCTGTAATAGCATTTGAGAAAATCATGCTTATCTACAAGAAACTATATTTTAGTTTTAATTTGGCTCAAACCAAAGACAAATGAAGATTTTTTCCACAGGCATGTAACCAAACAAGTGTTCTATCTCCCACCAACTTTGTGAACGCTTGAGTCCCTGGTTGTTGATGGACTGTGACTGGGGCATTTTCATATTTCTCTGATGAAAAAGCTAACTTTCCAGTTGTTTCCCCAAAACCTGAGGATTGTACATCTCTGCCATCGGAAGGCAGATGCATTAAGAAAGAGCAAGTGCGTGTCTCATATAGCACCATGGAACAATGGCCTTCATTGCCTGAGCAATTAACTTCCTAGCTTTAGCACTCAGGGAGACCTACTATTTTTGTCAGTTATCATGACAGCCGATTTATGCACATTAGCTCTCACCTGCAAATAAGTAAACCTGGCTTAGTATTTACATATGAGAAAACAGAGGCTCAGTGAAATTAAGTAACTGGCCCAGATCACACAGTTCATAACGATGGAATGTTCAGAGGCATCTGTATCTATGACCTCCCCAGCGTAGGCCTTCAGTGAACCCACTCAGCAGCAAGCTGAGACTGAAGTGGTCAGTTTAAAATAAAGTCCTGGCCTGTGGCTCAGTCAGGAGGAGCTCTGTCCCGTACAGCAAGAAGTCCTGGGTTTAATTCCCGCTCAGGGCACATACCTAGATTTAGGGTTTGAACCGCAACCCCAGTTGGGGCACATGAGGGAGGCAACAGATATTTCTGTCTCCCTCTCTTTCTCTTTCTCCTTTCCCCTTTTTCTAAAGTCAATAAAAATGTTCTCGGGTGAGGAGGAAAGGAGAGGAGAGGAGTGGAGAGGAGAGGAGAGGAGGGCATTACCCCCACCCTCCCCTACTTTCCCTCTGGG
>NW_006297890.1:347200-356647 GCF_000327345.1 Myotis davidii
CAACACACTGCCTGTTTCCTTAGACTTCCACCCCCTCCCCCCCAGCTATATCTTCAAGTTCTCTTGTGAAAGGTATGTTAACTGCTTATTCTGCATGGGGCCCTGAGCTAAATATTGTACAAACTTTACTTCACACAGTGGCCTATGGATATGCCCATTCAACTAATGGGGAAGCTGAGTCACTTTAGAGATTAGCTTGCATACGCTCCATGGTAGGCTGGAGAGCTACCTTTCAAGTGGTGGGGTGTCTGCACCAGAGTGTGCTTTCCTGGTAGGTCACGCTGCTCCTCATGCTGTCCAAATTCCAGTGCCCGCGAATCATGTGAATTTTACATATTTGTCCTGCTCTAAGCACACAAGGAAGTTTATGACTTAAAGGTAGGTTATAGTACAACTTGCAGGAAATGTAAAATCCTTCTGCAATATATGTTTCCTAAAACATATTTTTCTAAAGGCTCAAATGATAAGATTTAGACTACATTACAAATTAGGTAAGAAAATGGGAATGGAATCAGATCTCTTAATCTAATATATATCAGTGATTGCCATCATTATCTAAATCCTGATTATTAAGAATTTGTTTATGTGGCACCATATAAATTAACTTAATGCACATTAACCTTTTCCTCCTGGATGGACATACAAACTTTTGAACAAAAGATTCCCTGGATGAATGTATAAGTTAAATAGGAAAACATACTGTTGCTTATAATAAGGTAATGAATCAAGAAGAAGCGCATGTTTTGAAAAATAAATATTGACCAATATCTTCTAATCAGTCGAGAAAAATCACTATAGCAAGGCATTCTGCTGAGAGACTAGTCTGGATGGGAGAAGAGACTTGATAATCAAGCCAGCATCTACTGAAGGCTTTAGCATTCCCACTTAACAGATGAGGAAACTGAGACTCATAAAGGATAAGCAACTTGCCTGAGTTTTATGCACACACACACATAATTGAAAAACATAATTTTACACAATACTAATCACCCTTAATTGCATTCAAAGTTTTTCTCTGTGGGTCTTGGTAAAAATCATTTTTAAGGGATTGAAAAAATCACTAAATCACTCTTGCAAGCTGGCTAGAAAGTCTATCAGAACAGCAGAACTGTTGGTTCACCAAATGTCTCTAGACTTGAGTGTTTTTCACCAGTGCTGGACTCCTGTACCAGGTGCCAAAGAGGATTGAGGCTGTGGAAAAGTACAGTGAAAGTAAGATGATTTCTATAAAGGAAGCATAAGAAGTATGCTTTATTTTTTAAATCAGGGTCATAAATACTCTATTTCATTTCATAATAGTCTGCAATATTCTACTCTATTCCATTTTTAAATAAATGTTGTTATTAACCCACTATATTGGTTTCATGACACCAGTTGGAAGTCAACATTTTAAAAATAAACTAGAAAAGAATTGAATAGAAATATTTTCAATGTAAAGATCACCCTATTGAGTTGAGTCAATAAATTAGAAAATGTGGGTTTTCTTTCCAGCTATTTCTATCATGGAATAGCTGTTTTTAAAAAAAAAGGAATATATTTTGTCATTCAACAAAATCACATGATCATTATAAATATGTTACAAATGATATTGTTGATTTTTATTAAATGTATGAATTTTCATGAAAGATAGAGATAATAGTTGGTTGTTGGCTGGTATCTTATTCCTGTGTTATTACTAACTAGAGGCCCAGCATGCACCAGTGAGGTCCCTCGGCCTGGCCTGCAAAAATCAGGCTGAAACTGGCTTTCTGACATCCCCCAAGGGGTCCCGGATTGCAAGAGGGTGGTTCTCAGTTCATGCACTCCAGAATTGGGCTCCCTCCTCTCTGGTTCAGGGTGCATCACCCAAGAATCGCAGCTGCTAAGTCACTGCAGCTCAGCAGCTCCTGTGTTGAGCGTCTGCCCCCTAATGGTCAGTGTGCATCATAGCTACCAGTTTGGACAGACGAACGGTTGGACGGTCACTTAGGCTTTTATATACATACACTAGGGGCCCGGTGCACGAAATTTGTGCACTGGATGTGTGTGGGGGGGAGTGTCCCTCAGCCCAACCTGCCCCCTCTCACATACTGGGAGCCCTCTGGCATTGACCCCCATCACCCTCCAATTGCAGGACGGCCCCTTCCCAAGCCTGACGCCTCTGACAGAGGCGTCAGGCCTGGGCAGGGGGCCCTCATTTCCCCCCCTCACAAAAGGCCGTGACTTCTGGCCCCCACTGTGGTTGCTACACCAGCCCCGATTCCCCGGCAGGAGAGCCTGTTGGGCAGGAGAGCAGGTTGGGGGCGAGTCGCCCTGCCGGCTGGCCTCCGGGTCTGCCAGCGGGATTGGGTCCCAGGCGACCGCCAGCACTCACGCCTTCAACCTGCTCTCTCGGGTTGGCAGCGTGAGTGCAGAGGGACGCTGCAGCCGTCCCGCTGGCCCGCGTCCTGGTCTGCCGGCAGGATCGGGTCTCAGGCGACTGCTGGCACTCACACCCCCAAACGGCTCTCCGATGGCGCTGTACCATCCTGCCTGCAATATGCAAATTAGCCGCCATCTTTTTTGGCTATTAACTGCCATCTTAGTTGGCAGTTAATTTGCATATCTCGCTGATTAGCCAATGAAAAGGGTATCGGTCGTACGCCAATTACCATTTTTCTCTTTTTTTAGTTTAGATTATTTTAAGTACACAGGACACTATAATCAGATACATGACGTTTAACATGGTATTGAATCTGTTTGATAAATATTATCATATGCATGGGATTATGAGCTTCTGGTCTTTAACTATCTGGTGTGATATTTGTCAAGCTCTTGTGGAGAAGTGCAGTTTTATCATTTCTTCTTACCATGCAGCTCTTTAACTTGGCTTGGATTTTATTTCATGCCATGTCAAACAGCAAATAAAAGCCTTGTGCTCCCCAACCCTAAAACTTGAATTCATCATAGATTCCTTTCTCTTATGAATGGCAGGCTCTTGATGCAAGACGTTCCTTGTATTTGAACCATTTACGACATACATTCTTATTAATCTGGAGAAATTGTGGCACAAGGAATCAAAGCAACTATTAATTTACTGTAGGTCTTAAATAAGAGTGCTTTTCCCATAGGTTAGGTCTTCACATTTTCTATTTCATTTTTACTAAAGCAATACATCAGCACAATTTTTTAAAAGTTAAGTAGTGCAAGGCTTGTAGGAGAAACTGCTTATTTTGCCCCGTCCTTCTTCACTCCTGGGTAGTTCCCTTCCACACCTACATTTCTATATATTTTTAAGGGCCATGCCATTTCTTGATTTTCCTATCTTAGCCATTATTCATAGCTTTCTGAAGCATAATTTATTTTTTCACAGTTGGCTGTGTAATATTAAACAGCTACCCTCTCTCTTTGTATTCTCATCTATAAAAGAGAGACGATAATATATACTTCAAAGGGGTGATAATTAAATGAAATTATATATGCAAAGTACTTAGCAAAGTTCCTAGTACCTTGTAAATGCTCAATACATAGTAATCATGACAGTGATTATGATAATCATAACTTGCTTCATAATTTTTTAATCCTCACCTGAGGATATGTTTTTATTGATTTTTAGAGAGAGAGGTAGCGGGGAGAGAAACATCAATGTGAGAGAGAGAAACATCGATTGGCTGCCTCATGTACGAGGCCCGACCTGGGTATTTGCCCTGGCCAGGAATCGAACCTGCCACCTTTTGGTGTACAGGACAATGTGCCAAACAACTGAGACCCCCTGCCAGGGCAACTTGCTTCAGAATTTTAACTAAAGCTGGCCCTGAGTGACTTGGAGCAAAGAGAATACCCAGATGCAGGCGCAGGTCTACTGCAAGAGAGTGAACGAGGTACTTCACCTCAGAGCAACCTCTTCCATTCTCATCTGAAAATGAGAACCAGTGATCCACGTCTAAAATTAAATACTTACTTTCCTAATCCAGGTCAGAATTGCTGCTTCCAGAACTACATACCTATATTATACAGAGAGAAGGTGCCTTTTTCAAAAAGAGATCTTACTTCAGTTTATTTTTGCCAAATGCTCTCCTTCCCCTCCCTGTTAAATGTGGTTGTGTCTGAACATGTACCACCTGCGCTCCCGGAGGCCCAGGGCCTTGACCTGATGATGCTGCCTTTACCCAGAAAACAACCTGCTAGCCCAAGCCCAGGTTCCATGGTTTCTGCCTCAGTAAATACAGAGAAGTTCCTGCTCTCCCTTCTGAGACTTCCCGGTAATGGAAGAAGTCTTATGGGTTAGACAAGTCCTGGTATGGCTTTTAAAGATGTGAAGCTTTTGGGGGTCGGGGGCAGGGAGTGGCAGGCTCCACAGACAGAGCGCAGGAAACAGGGAAGGACATTCAAGAGGGACTCCTGCCTGAAGTTACCTCTTTGGAGCCTCATTACTTGAAAACAAAGAGCAGGGGAGGAAAGGAAAGAAATACACGTTGAAGGTACATTTAAAAAGCTTTGCCCTGGCCAGTGGTGCTCAGTGGTCATATTGTCAGACCCCAGCTAGGCCTGTGCACCTAAGGGTCATGGGTTCCATTCCTGGTCAAGGACAAGTGACTCGGTTGCAGGTTCGATCACCAGCTGGTTGGGATAGGTGCAGGAGGCAACCAAATGATGTATATGTATCTCTCTCACACATCCATGTTTCTTTCTCTCCCTCTCTCTTCCTCCCTCCCTCCCTCCCCATGCCCCACCATCCCCAGCCCCACTCCTTCCACTTTCTCTAAAAAATCAATGGAAAGAATATCCTTGGGTGAAAATTAACAACAACAACAAAACTTTGAAGGTTTTGAGGAAAGCTGAGATTTAATATGAAAGTGAGAAGTTGACATTTGTTAAGAAGAAAGATATGATTGCATATCTCACCTCCTGACATCTCACCACCTAGTAAGTAAGAGAGCTCTGAGGAATGCTGAAAGGCAGGAGACCTCGGCTGGTCTGGCTGCCCCCTCAGTGACTGCATGATCACAAACACCAATCTAGGTCTTCTGGTCTTGTCCGCAGAGTGAAGAGTAAGGCCAAACATCCCAAAGGCTCGCTTTCCATGCCTGCCTGATATTAGGGGTGGCTCTTCTCTCCTTTCACAATTGGGAACATAAACTGCTTGTTGTATATATTTTAACTGCTAATAATGTATTTTAGCTAGCTAAATCACTATGATTTATACCTGTGTAAACCAAAGGAATACAGGCATATCACACAGATATGCACTTATCTACCTACCTATCTGCATATGTTCTCACATAAGTGTGTGTGTAATTTTCATGCATTTTATAAAATTAAAAAGTCCTCTTCAGCTAAGATACATTGGTATTTTCTCAAATTAGCAGCACAGTGTTCAGCAAAAAATATTACTGTTAAACATTAGAAGGTAATCTTCTTTTGGTGTAAAGTTTAACATCTTTATTTTTATGGCATGAAGCTCTAACTCAGCACCTTGTGCACAATAATTTTGTAAATAAAATCCCTTGCCTTTAACACCACAAAAAATCAGTGCCATCTCTTTTCTTCCCCCCGGAAAAATCGCCTTTTCATTAACTTGAACTGATAATTTCCATGTGAATGATATTGTTTATCTGCACTTTTCCCACATTTGACCTTATTTTTTCTAAGAAATATAGAATATTGCTTCGGACCTTTGAACGGCAGGAAGCTGGAGGAAGTGTCTGTTAGAATAATCTTCACCTAAAGAGGTTTTAAGACTCACCACCTATCCATTGACCCATGAAGGGTAAACGCTAAGTCCCCATAGTCAAATATTCATTCGAACCCTTCAGAATAGATGAATGAGCTGGCCTCTTATTTAAATTACTCTAAGATGGATAAGATTTTTACTATCAGTTGAAAGGTTATAATCATGACCACCATCACCATCACCATCACTTGGTTGTTAGAGATGACAAAAATGACAAAGAAATTTGGCTTCACCCAATCACTTCCTATGTAATGTTTATGTGGTGTGCATGCATGTGTGTGTGTGTGTGTGTGTGTGTGTGTGTGTGTGAGAGAGAGAGAGAGAGAGAGAGAGAGAGAGAGAGAGAGATCTAGCACTTTTCTATGCAAATCCATATTCAATATGTTTACCTATGCATTTTTTGTAAATCTTACAGTCTAGCATCCTAGTTGGCCCCAAATTAGCATACAATTAAACTGTTTCTTAAAGTGACACAATCCGCAGACCTCTACAAATTAAAAGTATGCTCTGGATCTAGCCAGAGGGGCATTTTTTTCTTGAAATTTTTCCTTATAATGGGCACTTGCACTCCACTCTCCACACCTGCTCACCTTGTTAGCCTGTGACCAACAGCACTGCACCATGTTGGAAGCAAATGTGTGCTGGTGACCCTGCGTTCACAGATCATTTGATCTAGGGAGGGTTTTATTGAAATGAGGCACTTTTCTAGGTTTTAGAAACTAGGGATGAACTATTTCTGGGGACCAATCCCTCAGTAGCGAATTTGCAATGAAAAGAAACAAGTTTGGGATGAGAGATGCAATATTATCACATCCAGTTCTTCAACTTTCTACCTCATTTGTCAGTTGACGGGGGTGGTAGCTAGATCTGGAGGAGTCGTGCTATTACCTTGGCCTATTTCAGCTCCTGTTCCTTCTCTATAATTTTAAGAAAAATGTTCTATTCTCTTAACTATTTTCTCTCCTTTTATATTTTCCTTCCTTTTTTTCTGGTTTGATGAGAAAACATGAGGTTTGTTTTTCCCAAGCAGCAGCATGGGCTACTGCCACCATGAACCTCTGAGACAGCAACCAGAAACCCAGGACAAGATGGTTTGGTGGTATGTTCTAAACTTCTGGCAAATTTTACCCATTCGTTTTTCTTAGGCATTTCTTTTTTTTTTTTATTCCTGACGCTTAAAAAATTAAATTAAAACTAAACTAAAAGCACATTTTCTCTCTTTTTTCCTTCTTTTGAAAACAATGGTGCTGTATTTTCATAAAGTGGATATCAAAAGGCTTTCCTTAATTTAAATTTAAGGCAATTATATACTTCAAATGTTTTCTCCCATATTTTTCTTTTTATATCTTGTGGACCTTTGTCATTTCTTTTACAAACTGACATAAGAATAAAATTAGGATATTTATTTGAGTTTTCTGATTCCCAGAAATAGTTTTTTCCCTGTAAGGATAAAATTAAAAATTTTCAACTGTCTTATAAAAATCAAGAATACTTAATCAGGGGCTTAAAAATATAAACATCTAATCCATAATAGCTTAAGATGGCAGTATGTTTTCTCTGGGGAACAGAAACTTTAGTAATCTGATTAGCATTGCTAATCAACACAGATCCTTTCAGTACATGGTTATTATATAGCTACATGCCAAGTCTAATTAATATTCCACTCTGCCAGTCAAGACTCATTTTTGTTCATTTGATCTATGAACTTTTTTTAAGTATAGCACTGATTTGGGGAATATAATTGGCCCCTAGAGGGTATAATGTATGTTAAAAGTAGAAGAAAAAACCCACTCAATTCTTATGCCCTAAGCAATTCCATGGAGATACTCATTGAAATAGCTTAACAGTGGCAATTCAGTTTAAACAGTATTTTTAAATGTTTTCTCTCTGTCCTGTCCTCCCCACCTTTTTTTTTTAGTTATAAAATAACTGTATTGAAAACTGAGGGGACAAAAAGGGAATTTGTGACCAAGCATAGTACCAACGGTAGAAGCGTACAACCATACATCACCGACTGTTAATAGATGACAGGGCTTATGTGCTACTTCCAGTACACAGAAACATTTCTGTTACAGAGAACACTTCTTTGGAGAAGGATTTGTTCCAATGGGATTTTACCTGAATCCACTCATTTAAAAGTCGTATATGACCACGTGTAAATTTCAGTTACCACATTTGAAAGGCTAATTTCATTTTTTAACTTTCTGAACCAACATGTTGAGCCAATTTTCAAATAGGCAGACACATTTGCAAGGACTGGCTCCTCCTTTGTATACAAGTGAGAAGTCTGGTGACTCACAGAATTAGAGAAGAGGTCATCTGTAACCACCCTCAGCTCTGCTTTAGGACTTCAAACGATGAAGAAATCGCTGCCTCTTTAGCAGGCATGTTTTAATTCGGGACAGCTCCAGCTAAGAGATAATTCTTCTTACATTGTGCCAAATCCACCCCTCTACAATCCCATATATTGGGGTTTGTTAAGTTCTCCGTCTATCTAGACTAAACCTCATCTTTCTCCGACATAGTTTTTTAAACCTTCCAATATTTGCAGACCTCTGTCATGGCCTTCAAAGTTTTCGTTACTGCAGGTTGACTCTGTTGTTTCGTTATTCAGTCCTTCTGTGACATGGTTATGAATCCTTTTACCTTCCAGAGCACTCTCACCTGAGGATGCTGTAGTTCCTCACTTCTAAATGGGGGAGCATGCAGAATTGAAGGGCCCTCGCTTTTAAGGGCATATCATGTCATTTTGGTCTCTGTACATATATCTATACATCTACATTTTTATCTGTATCTATGTCTAATCTATTTAAGTACATAGGTCTCTAATGAAGCTATGGAATATAAAAGCTAATATCTATGATTTTAATATTTATTGAATTCCTTAGACAGAAAAACATCAACCAAAAAGAACCCCACAAGTGATAGAGCAGAAATGCTATATTCAACTAACTTGCTAGAATTTCACCTTAATTTTACTACCCACAAATATCTAAATACTAAGAATAATTCATAATCAGCTGCTTCTTTTAGGAAAAAAGAAATTGGAAGTGAAGTAAAAATGCTTCTACAATAACCTTTCCTAAAAAGTCTTGATGGGCCCTAGCTGGTTTGGCTCAGTGGATAGAGCGTCGGCCTGGAGACTGAAGGGTCCCGGGTTTGATTCCAGTCAAGGGCACATGCCTGGGTTGCAGGCTCGATCCCCAGTGGGGGGCATGCAGATGGCAGCCAATCAACGATTCTCCCTCATCATTGATGTTTCTATCTTTCTCTCCCTCTTCCTTCCTCTCTGAAATCAATAAAAATATATATTTTTAAAAAGTCTTCATGGTATTTCTGGTGTCAAACAAATCTTAGTAAAACATCTTAACGTCTTTGTGGGTCTTCACAAGCTTCAAGTTGATATGTTCAGACTGAGATTCAGAAATTTTCAGAGTTGTTTTTAGGGTTAATGACATCCAATCAACTATGTGCTGGTAACTGCTTAAGGGCCAGCTCTTTGGGGGGAAATGGATGCATATATATTTTATTTATTATAAATTGAAAAATAATTATAACACAGTTTACAATAATAACAAGATATACAATACTAAAATTCTGCATATCTATTCTTCTTTGATTTACTACTTCTTACTAAATCTATGATAAGTGAAGGGAGAGAGCATAGGTCCAAGGGTGATGAAGTCCAAGGGTGATAAGGACATTATGTTATTAAGCATGAGGGAGGAGGGTCCCACTCTCACTTGTATTTCCCT
>NW_006297890.1:356714-363229 GCF_000327345.1 Myotis davidii
CATGAAATTCATGCACAGATACGGTCCCTAGGACTGGCCTGCAATCAGGGCCATCTTCCCCGGCTGCCCGCAGCCGGCCCCGCCCCTGCCCCCACCCCCTCTGCTACCCACTCCCGATTCCCCATTCGCCATTGGGTGATCAGAGCCTGACGGCCGGGGGAAAGGACCAAGAGGTGGGCTGGCCCCATCCCCACCATGGGTTGCCCTCTGTGTGTGGGACGGGGGAAAGGGGTCTTGGCCTGGCGCCACCCGTGTCCCCCACCACCCACCCCCAGTTCCCCATTTGCCATCAGGCAATTGGAGCCTGCTGGCCAGGGAAAGAAGCCAAGAGGTGATCAGTGCACCTCATAGTGACTGGTTGAGAGGTCGTTCTGGTCGTTCCGCTGTTAGGGTTAATTTGCATATTACCCTTTTATTATATAGGATGATATTAAACTCCCCTCAATTGATGCCAAAAAGTATCTGACAAATTCCAGTACCTATTTATGATAAAAACTCAGCAAGTGGCAATAGAGGGAATATACCTCAACATAATAAGGGCCAATTATGTCAAACCCACAGCTAACATCCTACGCAATGGGGAAAAACAAAAAGTGTTCCTCTTAAAATCAGGAACAAGAGAGTCATTTCTGCTCTCATCACTCTTATTCAACAGCACTAGAGCTCCTAGCCATAGCAATCAGGTAAGAAGAAATGAAAGGCATCCAAATTGGAAAGGAAGAAGTAAAACTGTTAATATTTGCAGATGACATGACACTGTGTATAAAGAACCCTAAAGATAAAGATCCCATAAAAAATTACTAGAATTGATAAATGAATTCAGTAAAATAACAGGATACAAAATAAATATCTAGAAATTAGCTGCATTTTTAGACACTAATAATGAGCTATTAGAAAGGGAAACTAAGAAAACGATCCCGTTTACAATTGCTTCAAAAATAACTAAATGCCTAGGGATATATATTTAACTAAGGAGGTAAAAGGCATGTGCTAGGAAAAGTATAAGACACTGAAGAAAGAATTTTAAAAAGATACAAATAAATGGAAGCATATATGGTATCCGTGGATAGGAAGAATTAACATCATTAAAATGTCCATACTACCCAAAGCAATCTGCTGATTCAGTGCAATCCCCATCAAAATAGCAGTGGTGCCCTTGCCAGGTGACTCGGTTGGTCATCCTGAACACCAAAAGTTTGTGCATTTGATTCCCGGTCAGGGTACATACCATACTTAGGTTGCAGGTTTGATCCCAAGTCGGGATAGGTAGGGAAGGCAACCAATTGATGTTTCTCTCTCTCAGCATGTCCTTGGAAAGGAAAAAAAAAAGAAAAAGCCGCAGCTACAAAGTACCAACATCATGAATAAATAGAGAGAAACACCTCAGGTTAGGATTTAAAAAATACCAATGGCATTTTTCACAGAATTAAAACTAATAATCCAAAGATTTATGTGGAACTACAAGAGACCCCAAATAGCCACAGCAATCTTGAGAAAGAAGGTATCACACTACCTGATATCAAACTATATGCAGCGGTTCTCAACCTGTGGGTCACGACCCCTTTGGCGGTCGAATGATCCTTTCACAGGGGTCGCCTAAGACCATCCTGCATATCAGATATTTACGTGACAATTCATAACAGTAGCAACATCACAGTTATGAAGTAGCAACGAAAATAATTTTATGGTTGGGTCACAACATGAGGAACTGTATTTAAAGGGCCAGAAGGTTGAGAGCCACTGGCTAGCGGAATCAAGACAGCATGGTCCTGGCCTAAAAACAGACATACAGGTCAATGAACAGATAGGGAGCTCAGAAATAAACTCACTACTATATGGCCAATTCATATTTGACAATGGAGGCAAGAACATACAGCGGGTAAAGATAGTCTATTCAAACTGCTGTTGGAAAAACTGTGCAGATACCTGAAAAAAATGAAACTAGACCATTTTCTTATACCATATACAAGAATAAACTCAAAATAAATAAAGATTTAAGTGTGAGACTAAAAAACATAAAACACATAGAAGAAAACATATGCAGTAAAATCCCAGGCATTCCTCTTGGTGGTATTTCTTAATATATCTCCTTGGGCAAGGGAAATAAAAGAAAAAGTAAACAAATGGTACTACATCAAACTAAAGAGTTTTTCCACAGCAAAAGAAACCATCAACAAAATGAAAAAACAACCCATTGAATGGTAGAACATATTCATCAATGATACATGTGATAAGGGGTTAATATCCAAAATTTATAAAGAACTCATACACTCAACACCAAAAGAAACAAACAATTCAATTTAAAAATGGGGCAAAGGACCTGACGGACACTTCTCCAGGAGGACATGCAGATGGTCAATAGATATATGAAAACATGCTCAACGTCACCAATCATCAAAGAAACGAAAATTAAAATCACTAATAGATATCACCTCACACTTGTCAGAAAGGATATCATCAATAAACCAACAAACCACAGGTGTTGGAGAGGATGTAAAGAAAGGGAACATTTGTGTGCTGTTGGTAGGAATGCAGATTGGTGCAGCCACTATGGAAAACAGTATGGAGCTTCCTCAAAAAATTAATAATGGAACTGCCTTATGACCCAGCAATTCTACTTCTGGGTATATATCCAAAGAAACCCAAAATACTATTTCAAAAGAATACATGCACCCCTTTGTTCAATGCAATGTCATTTACAAAAGCCAAGTTATGGAAACAACCCAAGTGTACATCAATAGATGAGCAGATAAAACATGTAGTGCTGCATATATGCAAGTGAATACTAGTCATAAAAAAGAATGAAAGCTTACCATTTACTACCGCATGGATGGACCTAGAGGGTATTATGGTAAGTGAAATAGGTCAGTAAGAGAAAGACAAATACATGTGCTATCACTTACATGTGGAATCTAGAGAACAATATAAATGAACAAAACAAAAACGAACTCATAGATATAGAGAACAGACTATGGTTTCCAGAAGTAAGGGGGTTTGGGGGGCTGGGTGAGAAAAGTAAAGGGATTGAGAAATATAGATTGGTAGTTAGAAAATATTCATAGGGATGTAAAATATAGCACAGGAAATATAATCAATAATATTGTAATAACTGTATATGGTGCCAGGTGGATACTGAATATATCAGAGAAAACACATTTTAAATTATGATGGTCTAACCACTATGTTGTATGCCTGAGATGAATACAAAATAATATTGAATATAAACTCTAGTTGAAAAAAAAAATTTAATTTAACATTTTTTTTCTTGTAGACACAGTAATCTATTTTATTATGAAGTTTTTCTAATTGGATTTAAATGAAATGCTTTTATGAAGGGTTCTGTAGACTTGCATTTCATATTTCTATAGTTATGGCATATGCCATGATCTACAGAGAATGGTTGCAAGCACCAAACTCAATATTTTCCCATGGTGCCCTACTGCCCTTCCCATGTAGGCACATTTGCTGACAGCACTGTGTGAAGGCAGGCACCCAGCAAAGTTCTATTCTGACGTCTCAAGAATTCCCTGGAGAAAGGAGGGCAAGAGGGTATTGGCCCAAGGAAAACAAGATTCCGAACTAGAATTCTTATCATAGTAAAAAAGAAGTCAGAATTCAAATCATGACTTTTTCTGTTAATAGAACCGCTTAGTCTGTCACTTGAACGACACGTAACAGTTGAGCACATTTTAATTTGCTGGGTCCATACTTAAAATAATCACAGCTAAATCAGAGCTTTAATGGGATCTTTTGCTACCCCATTTTACTCAACAGAACCAGAAAGAACTTTATACTTCATTTATATATCTGTCTGTCTACCTAAAACACCAAGTATATGCATTCCTGACTCTGATTATCATTGTTTTGTAAAAATCATCATACATTAGAAACTGTGTATGTAGAATCAATTTTTATGAGAAATCAATATGCTTGAAGAGGGAATATTCTAGATATAACCAGAAATTTTTGGCAGAATTAATTTAATTTAAATTTATTTTTAAATGTTGGTAGGAATGCAAATTTGGTGGTATAGATAATTTTCTTATAAACAACAATAATTACTGTGAAATGCCTTCAAACATCCAACTTTCTTTTACCAACGCATCTTTCTTTAGAATGGCCAGTGGTAGACATAAAGCCTCAGAATAGGTTATTATAACTGAAATTTCTGTCTGTTATTACCAAAGAGAAATGTATTGAACTTAATATGTTAGGTTTGGGAAATCTATTTTCATTTGCTATAACCAATGGTCTGTCATAAGTGTGGACATAGTGGACTTCCAGATTCTATCTTCCATTTGTCCCTGATGCCCTAAAATTGAGATTTCCTTTGTTTTTTTTCATGTTTTATAGAGTAACAACCCACTTTCCAAAAACTAAACTATACCTCTTAATCTCTATGAGAAAAAAATGAAAGTGATAAAAAGGTAACTTTCAGTAGAAGTTAACACAGAAATATCTGGAGATACTGAGCTGTGTTTATTATGTGTGTACAGGTTATCTCTGTTTACCCTTGCCCCAAACAAGATCTTCTGTTCATTAGGAATGTCTAATTCACGAGTAAGAGAATAATGCCTCTAAAATGAATTGACTTATTTTAACTTATCAAAGAAAAAAAGAATAGATGTATAAAAGTAATATTGCCTTTGTAGTGGTTTTATATGACGCCCCTATTTTTTAAACATTCTTCTCATCAAAAAAAGTAGAGTTTATTTTCCTTCTTTTTTTATTTAGAGACAACCTTTGGTATGGTTTCAATAAATAGAAACCGGTGGAAGTGAATGACTTCCAAGGACAGGTTAGATAAGCCTCATTTATGAAAGACTAATTGGTTAATTCATATTCTCTCTCTCTCTCTCCTCTCTTCTCCTCTCCCTCCCTCCCCCCCCCCCTCTCTCTCTCTCCCCCTCTCTCTCCCCGCCCCCCTTGCCCTTGGAAACCGCCCACCATATTGTGAGCAAGCCCAGGCACATGGAGAAGCACATGTAGGTATTCCAGTCAGCAACCCCAGGTAAGTTGGAATCAACCACTAGACACGTGAGAAAACAAGCGTTCAGATAATTCCAAGCCCAAGTTGAACTAAACTGCCACAGTTGAAACCAAGTGGAAGAAATAAGCACTGTTTCTACCAACCCTCCCCAAACTAGAGATTTGTGAGCAAAATAAATGTTGGCATTGTTTAAGCCACTAAGCTTTGGAGTAGGTTATAATGCAGCCATGGGTAGTGGGAACAACCATATAATTGTAACCAGAGTCCTTATACTCGAAGAACCAGTGGTAACTTAAATGGCACCTTAGTAGAAGACACTTAGGGCTGGTGGTAGGTGCTCTGGGTGGGTCTAAGACTAGGCAGGAAGAATGGGAGGTAGCTGTAGAATTGTAGCCTATGTAGAATTGTAGCTTTCCCAGTTTTGCTAATTCAGAGCTATATTTACGTATTTATAACTAACACGCCACCGGGTCCTACCCCTTTTTCTACCAGGAAGGTCTAATTCTTTACTTCCCATCAGAGTTAGTTGTAGCTGAACACGACTCTCTCACTCTGTTCCTTTGCCAACCTGGAAGGCCTTCTCTGTTCTAACTTTGAGATCACAATTTCAGAAAACGGCCTTGTCTAATGTAGCTGTGGAGATCATGAGCATCCAGTACAAAGGTGACTCAGTTGCAGGTAACATGAGACTATTTTGACTGACTTACCCAAAAAAGAGAAAGGGGGATAAAATTTGTTGTAAGAGCTTGAGGTAGCTCAGAGTCAATGGAGAAAGCTACAGAGGTAGACCTCTGAAAAGACAATAATGAAGACTCTTCCAGGAATCAAGGTGGGTAAAAACTAGGGGCAGCCTCTAGGGCTACTACCACTGAGATACCCTCTGGCTGCTTTTCAGTCCTTGGATCACGCGGTTCAAGAATTATCTCCCTAGGAGAGAACACCTGATTAACTGCTCTAGGGCACATTCACTCGCTTTATCCAGGCAAAAAATGGAACATCTCATTTGATAGTTTCCCCAAAACTGTTTCCAGTTGAAGACAAGTAATTTGCCAATTAATAACCACATATTGTGTACTCACTGTTCACCACAACACCTGATCCTTCCAATAAGGCCAGGTCCCCTATCATTCATTCCTCTAGCACCCAGTACCTCTCTTGTAGAACAGGCCTCACCACAGTAAGGCCTGGAAGCGGGGGAGGGTCAATAGGGGAAAAGGGGGACATCTGTAATACTTGCAACAGTAAAGATCAATTTAAATTTTTTTTCGGGGGGGGGGGGGTAATCATAGTTTAATACCTGGGTTCCCTTCCATCAGTAAACTCTAGGAAAACAGGGACCAATTCTGTCTAATTTCATCACTGTATTCTCAGCACCTAGTGTAACAGCAAAAGGTTCTCAATAAATATTTGTTAAATATGTGAACAAACACGTCTTTACCTTTGTTTTGTTATCTATTCTTGCTGATACACACACACACACACACACACACACACACACACACACACAGTTACTTTAGTTGAATGG